>NW_028278950.1:300000-522357 GCF_059751315.1 Micrasema longulum
TAACCACTTATTTTTTTTTTGCATTTTAACACTTTGAAATCGCTTTCAAGCTATAAATAATTTAATTCAAAAAGGAAAAGTTCAAAAACGGTACTAAATCTATGTTCAGAAAACAATGGGTTAAATGGCATTTGGAGAAACCAATCTACGAAGAAGTATATTTTTTTTACTTAGTAGGTGAAATAATTCACATCAATAAATGTTTCAACTTTTTAACTTTATTAAAATCAACAAATTCATGAATTAATTCTAAGTAGTGAATATTTCGCATGTGATTTATTGATTCGATTAATTTTATTTATATTGTTTTAAATTAAAGAATAACCCAAAATTTATTCTATTTATAGTTCTTTTACGGGTTAAAATTGTCCAGGGATCTTCTATTAATAAATATTACATTTTCGTAATTTTCTGTGTTTGAACAAATGATTAAATAACACGCAATACTTGTTTCCAGGAGTTAAAAATAGACTGCAATATTTCACTGGTAAAACTTACACACCTAAATGAACAATGATCAATTTTTATAGTTTTATGGGGTTCATAATCCACGATTGATGACACACACGTGCTTAATCCTTAGTTTTTAATCTAGTGTTGTGATTGTGGGAAACTTTTTTTTATATTCCGGATCAACAAAGTGATCTACAATCAATTTGGCCACTTTCGTCACTGCTCTGCCCATGTTTAAACATCCGTATTTCCTAAACTCTTCCATCTGTGGACTTTTGTTAAGAAAGTTTTAAATCTGATCAAAAGTAAAAAAAACATACCGTCATGCGTTTACGACTATTTAAATTTAATTTTTAAACCCTTAAAACAAATACTTATTTAAGTATTTACTTCGTCTTTAAATGATAAGATACCACTGCAATGTACCGAAGTTTATTCCAAATTTCTACAGGCGTAATGTGCGGGTCGGAAATAAATTAAAAATAAATATATATATTTATATATTTTAAGCCAATTAACAGGCTTAAGTAAGCCCTAATAGATGTGTATTAATGAGTTACACTTAATCTAAACATTCTTAAAATCTACTTAAATTAACAAAAGGTATGTTTATAGCATAATCTAGGCGGAAATAGCAAGTGTGACATCGCGAGTCAGGAGAAACAACACCGCTTGCTTCTTAAATGCCTACCCTTGCTGTAGAAACACATCGACAGTACCGTTTAGTGAGATTTCGTTCACTGTTCTGAGAATCCCTGGCAGAAGGGATAAGAATCCGATATAAGTTTTATAATTTTCCACAGCAAAGACAGTATTGGCACGCTAGTTACGGCGAGGTACATTAAGGTTTATCTGAGCAAGGATATCATGGGCATGTTCTACCTACACAAATTGTAAGCGTAATATTTATTAAAAATACCTAGGATTATTATTTTTTTATTCCGTTTATTTATTTTATTTTATTAATGATGCGATTTTGAGAAAAAACGTCGTAAAAATTTGTATGATTTCTTAATTCTGTATCAGACAAATAACAAAACAATTTTAAGAATTCATATAATCATTTTATGGGAAAATAATACGAAAATTTAAAATGAAAACGAATAAAATATTTTTCATTCCATTTTGTGAGGGGTTTATATTAGCAAACATCTCAATTCGTTTCAGCTGTAAACATTTTAAAAATGTAAATTTCCGTCAAAAACATACTACGTACATAATATTGACGGGCTTATTACTTATAGCAAGATCTTTGAACTAACATTAAAAACAAATAAATTATTCAAGGTACCTACTACCAATTATGAATATTCGTCAAGAAGTTTTGAAAATTTCGCAAGGAATCTGGTGTTTTGCTTAAATTAATGTATTCAACTCCGCGGTGAACATTTAATATGATATTTTTATTCTAAAATAAATCCGCGTTCCTGTTTTTATTTTTCCATGTATATGGTGATTATTACGACGTAACATCGTATCAATGGTGGGACTATATGTAGTAGGACGTTAAGTGAGATTTGAATTTTAGTGTAATAAGTGTCCTGACGAAGAAACAAACACGTCTCGAAACTGGCAGATATAGAGCAGTCGTTAAGAGGACATTCGGCGTCAGAGAAATTCGATGAATAGGCATTTGAAAATAGTTATTCTGTCACTCTCTCCTAGATGCCTCCTCGATATTATGCGAAAAAGACAACAGCACGTCGGACTGATTATGCCTAGCTAAATTTGAGAAAATCGGGCTTTCATTGTTCTATTCTTCGCACGCCAAAACTGAACTGATTTTGTTTTATTTTTTCAGAAGGAGTATCGAAATGAAATTTTATGCCTCGGTATCTTTTTCGTTTTTCAAAATTATTTGTACAAAAAAAACGAACCATCACGCCGTTTCCCCTTACGGGTAGGCAGAGAGGAAAGAACACCACAACACTCTTTGCATACAAATCTGGCTTCCTCTACATTGATACATCTTCTCATGCACGCGCGCCGATTATTTTGACTTTAGACATGTCCATCTTCAAGTACTTGTTGGATTTGGTCATGCCATGTCTTCCTCGATCTCTCTCTATTTCTGCATTCATCAACATTTGCATTGTAAATATTCATAGCCGTTCTTTCGCTGTCCATTCTTTCTACATGTCCAAACCAGCGCAGAGCTCCTTTCTTGATTTTGTCGATAACGCTTGTCTCAGCCTTACATAAGGAACGGATCTCAACATTTGTGTATCTATCGTACATAGTTTTACCACACATTTGCCTGAGTGATCGCATTTTGATCGCATTTCGCAAATTAAAAACAATTTATCATAAAAAATGATGTTAAACATTTACATATTGTAAGAAAGAAATAAAAAATAAATAAATAAACAAAGTATTTATTACATGTTGAATAAAGTACGACACTTTGTTTTGGAGTACGAGCGTAGCAGTGATGGGGAACAGAACTGTCTGCACTCAAACTACATGCTGGAACTGAGTTGTTGTACAACTGGGTTGACATACTTGGGCTGACTGAGCTGACTGAGCGTCACTATGCTCTGTGGTCTCTTTATAGACAACGTTCTTTTTATCTTCGTCTCTCCATGGCGTGAATGTACTGCGAGCCGTTGCTTATTATTTTATTTTATTTTACATGACTTACCGCCTTTTATTATGCACATTATTACAAAATTAATACACGTTCTATATTGGTACACTTGATGTAAAAAAAAAACAAATTACATTAAGTACATTAAATAAACCAAATACAATCATAGAACAACATGAAAATGGGAAATAAAAATAACGATAAGATTCAAAATACACTTGTGCATGAGGAAAAAACTAACGTAATTAACGTAAATTTAAATTAAGTCAGATTCTAGACATTTTTTGGTTTGTGAATCACTAATTTATTACCAATAATTGCCAAACAATTTATAACGTTATTGTAACTGAGTTTGGTTTGGCAGTTTTCTTCCAAAAAATACATTTGTTGCCTTTAAAAAACTTTTTAAATGTACTACTACTGGGCAGTCAAATGAGCGTTGACTATTTTATACATTATTATTAAACTTAACATTTCTCTACTGTCATACAATGAAGGAAGTTTTAATTCTGCTTGTAATCCTTCATAGTTAATCATATTTATTGGGATATTAAGCTTGTAGTTAATGTGATTCACGAAGTTTAATATGTGCTTTATAATATTGCCATCATAAGAAAGAAGGACAATTCTCCATAAAACAAAAATCGGAGAAAATAAATATTTTGTAACTAAGAGATTGAAAAATTTTCTGCGTGAAAAATACTACAAAAATTAAGTATATTATTATGCGACAATATGTATTATGGTTTTGCCCTAACGGAATATTTATATTTTAATTTTAATAAATTTTACGTTAAATATTTAGAAATTAACATTTTCATCTTCTTTTTAGTAAAAAATATAAAAAAATATAAAAAAATATGTTATACTGCAATGAAAAAACGTTTCTAGCTAGAAACGCCCTTTTTATTTAGTAATTAAGTACACGTCTTTCTTTTTTAGCGTTAATATGCCAATTGATTCTACTCGACTAAATAAAATAAACTTTACTGGCCATTTACTGTTTTTTAAACTAGTAACGCTGACATAATAATTAATTAACTTCGAAATTACCAGCAGATCTTAAACTTAATTGAAAACGAATAGGTACATTCATTTCAGATGTTTTTAAAAACGGAATAAAATAAAAAATAAGTATTTTAATCAGTATTTAATAATAATAGAAGTCAGAATAGCTTTTTATATTTAGTAATCTTCAAGACTTTTTGCGGTTTAGTCTCATTTATTAGCAAAAATAATAGGGCTGTGGTTATTATAGGAAAAAAAAAATATTTTTAGTAGATGCGTATTTTTTTTTTGATTCAGAATATGTATTTAACTAATTTTCGAAAAAAATATAAGATGCGTCCTTCTTTCTTATGACGGCAGAATACGAAGGGTATGGTGGAGTACAGTACTACATCTGACTATGAACAAACGCACTGTAAAAAGTTTGTATACAATCGAAGTCTATGGACATTTTTTGCGCGAAACTGAAATCCTCATTCTTTATTTCCGACAATTGAAATATATTTAAGAACATTCAGTTGTTCGTCAAAAGCAACTCCTAAATCACGAATTATTTGTACTGATTCTAAAACTTCATTGTTTATGGTAAGATTTGAACAATATATTATTTTTACCTCGGTAGAATTTAATTATTAAACACTTCGAAATATTAAAGAATATCGTATTATTTTTGCACCATTTAGATAAATTATTAATATTTTCTTGAATATTAGAACGATCATCGATACATTCTTCTTCTTATTCTACTTTCTCTAGGACTGCGTCCTGTTATTACTCGAAACCTGTTCCTGGGACGCGGACGTCCAACTGTCTCGCCATTTTTTTCGTGGTCGTGGGTCTGCTGCCAACTGGTATTGCAATTGCCATTATACTTACCACTTTTTTTTATCTCTCCAGAAACGTCTCGTTTAACATCCCTATCGTACAAAGTCTTCGACGTTGCAGATCCTTCGTCGTTCCTGAAATGGGTCGGAAAGTTTTCATTTCACTCTTAGGAGGCTTTTTATTTATTTATTTATACATCGACGGTTCAAAGAATCTTTTACAAAAAAATTAATAATTTACAGAAATAATCACAGCAGTGCACAATAATCATGTAGTACATAGTATAAAATAATAGAATAAATAAAACTAAACAATTTAGTAAACGTATAATACAAAAGTTAAAAAAAAACATAACATTTTTTAAAAAAAGATAGCAATAACCATGAGAAAATCTTATGTACTAAATATAACACAGTAAAGTTGAGAATAACCAGATAATAATAATAATAAAAATTAAAACAACATTAGTACTTAAAAAAATATAAGTTTTTTGAGCAATAAAACAAAAATATAAAAATAGTTCAATTACTAAATAATACCTCTATTTAGTGAAAGCATCATCATCAGTTGGTTGGAAGAAGTTACCATTTGACAATAAATCCACCAATGCATAATTTAAAATTATGTCTAACATGTTAAATAAAGAAATAAAAAATCACGTTTATCAGGAAACAAAGTTAAATTTAATAATATATTTAAAAAAATCGATTATTTTTCTAAAAAATAACGAGTGAGAATTCGTTTTAATGCATGAACAGAATTTGTATTGAAGATATCGAATATTTGTTCTAATTCATTTCCATACCTGTGTATCCTGGGTATAGGAGAGTGCATTTCAAAGTTGGTCCATGAATTGTTGCAAAAAAATAATTCCTCACTTCTAGTGCACCTACCAGGTATTCGCATTTGAATTAGTTCAAGCAGAGCAGGGCTGTCAATTATCGATTTCATTTTTTACAATAAGAATGATAAATCAGCTATAACTCTACGATCAGATAATTCAAAGGAATACAATTTTTTTTAGTTAATAGTTCTAAATAGTTTAAGATCATCGGCGTAGAGAAGTGATTGCACAGTATTTAATTGATCTAAAACATCATTCATCAAACATATTTAAGAAACTGGGCCAGGATGATTATATACGTGATGATGGTTATATGATTATATAAATAATTTTCATTGGAAATTATATGTAGAAAGTGTTTGCCAAAAACTAAAAGCGGTACTTATTAAATTTAATTATTTGAAATTCTGTGTTCCGCGGGCCACCTTGTACTGTTTATACCATGCGCTGGTTGAGTCAATTATATCGTATGGAGTGAGTTGTTACGGGCTAACATTTACAACGTATACAAATAGGATAAAAAAATTACAAAATAGGTTCCTTAAAATGTTAGCAAGTAAAACCAACATGATAACTTGTCAAAATGACTACGAAAATCTTTTCCCGATGTGTAAAGTTTTGACGGTACAGAATATGATATACTATCGCCTGGTAACCGAGGACTTCATGGATTTCTATAAAACGCCAATATCACATAAGCATGAAACGCGCCAAAAAGCGAGAGGAAATTTCATAGAAAGAAGAGCCATAAATGGGTATGGAGAGAGGACCAGGGCGTATATACTCCCTCGCATAGTAAAGAGACTCCCGGACAAAATAAAGAATAGTGATATGAATAAAAACAAAGTAAAATTGGTTGTAAAAATATTTTTCTTAAATTCTAAGTTTAGTGTGTAAAAAAAAAAAAAAATGGGGAAACCAAACAATGTAAAACAGTGTCAAAAAAAGTGTTAGTTTATTATTTTTTATATATTTCGTTATCAAAAAAACTTGATTTACTTGTATTTAATTTTTTTAAACTTTTATTTTATTGATATTTTTAAGATTTTTAAAAAATATTTTATGTAAACATTATTATATTTTGTTACCAAAATGTTTAAAGAGAGAAATCCCTGCAAAAAAAACTGCTTTTTCAGTTTGGCGGGAATTAAAAAATTGTTTAGAAGAATGCTTATGTGAAAAAAAAAAAAAAAAAATACAAAAGAAAAAGCTGAGTTTGTTCATGGAGTCGTTAGTCTATATTTTAGTTTAGGTTTATTTAGACGTGTGTGTATCATCGATCAATGGACTATGACCTATCACATACATAAACATTTATTTACATTAAATTCTCCTACTTGTACTCAGTTTTATTAGTACCAAGTTTTATTAATCCTTTATTGCATGTTTTATGATAATAACCTAAACGTTATACTGTCTAGTATCCCGGCAAAGCTGAGACATTTGACAAAAGACTACTCAAAGTAAAGAAACCTTTGGAAACGATTCAGGATTGTTTTTCCATCGACTTATTTATCGCCGTAGGACAGCTGAGATAGTCATCATTAAAGCAGTAACAACGCCCTTCTTTACGCACTTCTCTCACACCTTAGCACTTATTTTTACTATTGACTTATAAAGGACTTCTCTCAAAGCCTTTTTAGCGAATATAAGGTACGTGGGGTGAATGAAGAAAGGAAACATTTCGTTCGACGAAAGAAACGAAAAAAGAGAAAATCTATTTTTTAATTCGTCTACCAAAAACCTGTACATACTCTGATGTATCATGTGTTAATAAAAGTTGACGTTTTTTCCCAAATTAAAAAATAAAGTTAAACAAAATGGTAAACAATATATGTAATTCGAAAGGTTATTTTCTGATCTACTAAATACTGTATTTGCTTTTACTTTGATTTTATTTTATGCATTCAATTACAAGCCTTCAAAATCAAAGCTCAAGAAGACTGAAGTCATTTTCGACGCCTCCTTCTGTTCGCGTTCAATCGAAGAAATAAAGGAGAAAACAATTGTAAAATAAAATTTTATTTATGACACGTTACGTATTTATTTAAAATGAAACAGTTTGTAAATTTACCAAACAAGATTTTAATACATTAAAACACGACTTGTTTCGGGTAATCAGTATTACCTATCCTCAGGTGTAAATATAAACTTTTTTATTTTAATTAAATTCAAAATGTTTTTCCACAAAGTAAATGCTGAAACAATAAATAATATACACGTTACGTATATTATTAATTAAAAGTTTAAATAATTTTAAGTCAAGTATTAAGTATTTATTATATTATAACCGTATACTTGTGTCATCTTCTTCTTCAGCCTTATTCTCTCCACTGCTGGATAAAGGCCTCTTCCAAACGTCTCCATTCCTTCCTATCACCCGCTTTCACTATCCACGTTTTACTGGCAATAGAGGCAATGTCGTCCATCTTTTCTGTGGTCTTCCAACACTTCTTTTGTTTGCCCATGGTTTCCACATTATTATTATAAGTGTCCACCTGCCATCATTTTGTCTCGCCAAGTGTCCTGCCCACTGCCATTTCAATGTCGCTGCAGGATCCATGATATCCACGACTATTATTGTGTATATGAATAGATTTCAATAAATAAATAATTTTAAAAAAAACAAACAACGATAACACATTTTTTTTAAAAATTTTATTTATTCAAAGAAATACATTTATAATAAAAAAAAATAACGCGTAACGCGTCAATTCATTTACAATTCATGTATTTATTTATTAATAAAGATTAATAAATAAATAAATGAATTGGCAATTTTTAGTGGCTACTTTACACACTGTGTAACATTCAGACATTCCGCCTATGTTTAAACATCAATACATCTTGCACTCTTATATATATTGATTGTCGCGATGCCAGAGAGCTGATTGGACCAGTTGGTTTTATCATAAATATTTTGAGTTTGTGCCTTATCTGTTCTCTATGTTTAATTTGATTTGTTTGTAATATCACCATCTTAAAATAAAATAATATGAAAATGTGAACTGAAAAATGAAGAAAAAAAAATTTAGCAAAATAAATAAACATTCAAAATTTAAAATAAACTTATAAGCCACGAGATATAACGTTTTTTAATTGAACACCTTTTAAAAAAAGTTGTGTTTCCCCACACAGTTGACAAAAAAAATATTTTTAAAAAAGGTGTATTTATACTACAATAATTCAAAGTCAATGAATGGCATCTGAAGAATAGGACTGATCATCATACCTTCAAGTAAATAAAAATGATATAGATACACTGCGATTAGTATTATTATGCAGTGCTCTATGCACCATTATATGCGGGGAGTAATGATAATGATAACATTTTAAACGAGCATGAAATATTGTATTTAGTAAAAACAATTACACTAAAAATCTAATTTAAAAATACATGGAAAATAAAACAATTCAAAATTAAGAATCACAGTGCGCATTGTTAAGAAACAATAACAAACAATTGTTATTTCAATATTTTGCCTTGAAATATTAAAATTCTTTGAAAACCAAATTAAAGTCTTACTTCATTAAATACTGAAATCTGCTCAAAAATAATATTTCTGTGGCTTGGGTCTAAAAGGGCCGATGTCAGATTTCGTACTTTTGTCACCATTTTGTAGAGGGTTGACGTAAATTAAAAAACTGAACTTTAACTATTTTATACACACAAACATGCGTTGTAATGTTTTTTATTTGTTATCAAAGGCGTCAAACCGCTCATTACAACTCCACAAAATAGTTTAATAATTACTCAACAATATTTTGAGTTGGTCCGAATTTTTGTAGACAAGGACTGGATTCAACTCCCTGGGGAGCTGTTTATATTAACATATTATAACAGAGATGAAGAACATTTAAGAAAAGGTAATACAGAAGTCTAGGCATCTACAGGGCTTATGACCTGTCAATGGCTGGTTTAAGTGGCCACTTTACACATTGTGTAACATTCACCATTCTGCCTATATTTGAAAATCTATATTCCTTAAATTCTTTCATCTGTTGATGTTTGTGAAGTGAAAGAGCTGAAACCTTTATTTATGCAGGTGAGATTCATCTAATTGAATTATTTCACCTACATACTAGGCAACGCCTGAAAATGTTATTTTTTCTAATAATTACTTTCCAGTAATATTACGATTTACGACATTGGCCCTCAGATATATTACTCGTACGAGTACAAGCTTACTTTTTCTAATATCAGAAAAACAACTATGATGTTTGTATATGTCTAATCAGTATTTACCTGTAAAGCTTAGTATTTTTATCACGAACTTCTCTTGGGAACTGCCATTAAAATTATTACATGTCTTAGTACTTCAATGCCCGACCTACAGAACTAAATTTAATTCTCTTTTCCATGTACATAATATTCAGTTGGTACAAAGTCTGAAATTTTAAGCTGGTTTGGTTGGTGATAGGATTAGAGATATTAACAGGGACAACACAAATATATTATAAATACTACTTACCTTAATTTAAAACCTTTGCATAATACATCGGTCATTTCAATCTACATTAATATTACAAATGCGAAAGCGTGTTTGTTTGTCCTTCATTCGCGTCGCACTGAAGCCACCGTTGGACGTGATTTTTTGCATAAGGCTTGTCAAAAAGATTATAAGTGTCACAACTGTATCTGGGATCTCCATAAAGACTAAGTATTTAACTAAAATTTGTTGTTTTTATTTAAAGATAATAAATTGAACAAGAAAGTGGCTGAAACAAAACTCATTTTTTTTGTTTTTTGAAAAGAAATATAAGCATTTAAATCACATACATTTTTGTGACATTTTACTTTATTTCTACGTAAAATTATGCCTCCGGTTAGTCCTTAAAAAATATATTTAATAAACATACATTTTAGTTGAAACCTTTTTAATAGAATTGTATTCTCTTTTTTTAAAAAAAGAAGACCACTTTGGTTGTAACACTAAATTTATAACAACACCCTATTTATGTTTTTATGACATTAATACCTGCCTTTATCGGTATACGTAATTATATTTTAAATACATTAAACGTTTAAGTATATTTTTTAACAGAAATACCTTTCAAAATTATTGTTTTTATCTCATTTTTTTTAGTTTTTTTATTATTGCGCGATTTAGAAAAAAAGATTCGTTTTAAAATGGCAATATCGTATGATTTCCTTATTTTTCGTGCGTTTTACCAGACTACAGGCTTAACAAATGATAGCTTAAAATTTAAGAAATCATTAAAAAAATGGATCTGTGGAACAGTGGCGGCTTTTATTTACGTCCATTGGGTCAATGACCCCCCCAAAATTTGCCACCAATCAAAATAAGTTACTTAAAATATATTATAAAGGAAGTATATAATATAATGCAATTGAGTTATAATATTTTTTTGAATCATTCATTTTAATATATAAGGACCTAAAAAATCTTCAAATTTTTATAGACGTTATCTAGAATTCTATTAAGCACGTGCGCTGTCATATATTCCTGTTATATCAAATACGCCAATGCGCGGGTCATTTCTGTAACTGTCCCAAAGCCTATGTCTTATCTCTAGATTTTCTCAAGAGAAAGAAAGAGATGAAACGTTCTGTGCGTACATGAATATCGGAACATTTCGCTCAAAATTAGTTCGAATGCGGGCATTGTCCCAGTAGAGATAACAATATGAACAAAGAAGATAAGAATAAAATTGATAATAATAGCATGTACCTATTTAGTAAACAAAATGATCCCCCCAATTTAACCCCTTCAAGCCGCCACTGCTGTGGAATGAATAATGGTAATAATCTTTTATTTTTACGGGACTAAAGCTATATAACTTAGTGCCTTACACCTGGAAAATGAAAAAAAGAATATGTTTTGGGAAAAAAATGGCACATGGTTGATAGACAAAGAGTCAGAAAATTTGTTGACAATTATAACATATTGAACCTATATATTATACACATACTTATATATTATGTACATATTGATTATATTATATCCATACTCATTTTATTATATTCATACTTATAGATTACATTTATACTAATTATATCCGTGTACACTTTTGCAAATACGACCCTAAATGATGATATTATTTTTGCCGCAACATATCGGTTCCTCAGAACTGGCATTGCTTATATAGGAACCGATTGATCCTTTCAAGTGTTCCGCTATACCGCACTCCTTTGCTTGCTTGATTTTGATTTAGTTTTAAGTAGAATATTTGTTTGTAATTTGACTTATGTGATTTTTCAAATATATAAATAAACTAGCGGACCCAACAGACGCTGTCCTGCCCGAACGTTGGCTTGCCTGCTATTATCTTGGAAAAATACTTTTCATCTAGGTACTTGTTTGTGATTCAAATCTAAAAATTGTTGAGATTCTAAAAATATTGAATTTAAGTAGGTACTTGCTTATGGTTGAATTCCGAAACATAAAATAAATGTTTTTTCAAATACGGCATTCTTTTTGCAAACGTCAATCTCCGGTTGTCTCACCAACAAAGGGGTATACTTATGTGGGAATACGATTTTTAAAAAATGTATTGAATTTAATATTATTGTAGTGTTACCAAAAATCCAATAAAAAGAAATAAATGCGTGGAAATTATAAGGAATTTAAGGAAAAAGTCTGATTAAAATCCACAAAAAACAAATGCTGTTTGTAAACATTGAAAAACAAACTTTTTTTAAACACAAAAAAACAACACCTTTCTATTTTTTTCCAGTTTTTTGGATCTTTCCATTTTTTTACCATGGTAGATCGATGAACAAAACATTTATGCTCCCAACTTTTTTTTACATATTTGATTGAAGATTTTATTAGCTACAAACACGTACGGCGCAAAGATTTATATTTCTCTAAAAACCGCACGTAAATCGGTTAAGCCGTTTAAGAGGAGTACGGCGACATCACACGTACAGATGAATTATATATATAAAGATAAATAAATATTCATGTATATAAAATAAGTAGATACAAACATTCGCGCATACTCAAAATTGTTACATGACTCAACAGACTAGAAGAGTCTTAATATACTTCTATTGAGACATATTCTAGAATTTGAACCGAATATTTCTTTTTTTTGGTAAACATAAAAATCCTCTAAACGTTTTATTGAAATACTTTTTTCATTCCCATACATAATTTTCCTCTCTTTTTAATGGGACTTTCCATTTCTTTTTTCCCTTCAAGGTCTTTGGCTTTTC
The DNA here is from genome assembly GCF_059751315.1 of Micrasema longulum. Lineage (NCBI taxonomy): Eukaryota > Metazoa > Arthropoda > Insecta > Trichoptera > Brachycentridae > Micrasema > Micrasema longulum. The sequence continues at coordinate 312,901 of NW_028278950.1, forward strand.
AATATCTACAAACACTTCTCGGAAATGGTATAAATGTGTTAAACATTTGGAGTTGTTCAAGTAACTCTGTCGGAAGTTTTAAAACTGTTAAAAAAGGTCTGTATTCTGACACAGTAACATACATTTGTACTACATGACGGAGAAAAGCTGCAGAAATCCCATTGCTTCACGATTATTTTTAACAATATGACTTTCTTATAATACTTTTTATGGTCCACTGTTATATGAAGTCAACAATATTGGTAATTTTTAATTTATTATATACACCCATAGGTCTTTCACGTGACAGGTACAAAATTAAAATTAAAGGGTTTCATGGTATAACAAGCCAACATGTAGGTACTTATATAATAAACATATTACAATCTTTGAGTTTGTCCAATTTGTTTGTAGTAATCCAGTTAAATATTGTAATAAAACCAACTCAATAAACCATGCCAATCCAACTTCATCCCACACTGTTTAGTCGCGAAGAGATCTACGAAAAGCCGGAAGATCTATCCCAAAAAATTCCAAGTCGTGTGATGAATTGACTAATCTACACATTCTGGACATTGGGGCATAAAAACCAAAGTTGCTCTTAGAAGATTTTATAAATAGCAGATTTTGACTTCTGGTGACACGGTTGGGAACATGAAAAAAAAATGATTGCAACAGAGATAAGACATCACTTAAAGCATTAAGTATTTTGAAAATGCATATAAGGTCCATCTTAGTTCTACGTCTCTCCAATGAAGACAGATTAAGAGATCGCTCTATTTCAAAATAAGAATAATTACCCCTTTGTAATCCGAGCAACCATGCCACTTTTCTTAGAAAACGGTGTTGGACAGACTCGATACGGTCAATATGAGTCCTGTAGAATGGAGACCAAATGGGAGAAGCGTATTCTAGATGGGGTCGAACTAGTGAGCAATAAAGAGTTTTGATGGTATTAATATTATTGGTATATGCATAAAAAGCGTTAAATGAATAATTAAATATAAGAAAGTGGCGATGTTATCTGCATGGTTCAATAGTGGTTGAAGTTTCAATCTTGCTTATTTTTCACTCTTTAAATCTAGATTGAAAATGAAAAGCAACTAGCATAGGATGTTTAATATTAGCGTCCTGTTCCAATGCTGTAACAATCTTTAAGTGGGTTGACCAGCTGGCTGATAAAAACATTTTGGATTTTCCCCAGCCTTCCTTTAAGGCCGGCTATGCCATGCTACATCAGTCCATCCCTGTGAAGGATTTGAGTAGCAGCAAACATCCTACTTGTCATGAGTGTGGAGTTTGAAAATAGATTTTTATTCACTTCTGTATCTGAGCAAAAATCCCCAATTGACTTGCCTTTTTTGGGTTAAAACCTGAAAGCAGCAATTAGCAATCGGGTTTAAAATACTCGTCTAAAATATTGATTCTATTTTATTTATTTATTGAGGAAATCATACAATCTTTATATAAAACAAGGTACAAAAGAACAATTAAAAAAAGTATGACCAATTACTGATTTCACACTAATTTATTACGAATGCAGGAGGAGAGGGGAAAAATAATTAAATTCTAAAAAAGTAAATATATAAATATTTAATAAAAAGTACATAAAATGGAGAAGATATTGTATAGCTCCAACTCTACTTTCCCCCCTCTCTCTCTGCTTCCATAAACATTTAAATTTCTTTGTAAAAATTCACAACCAACAATAATTTATTAGATGCAGGTCGTAAATGTATATATGAATAAGTATAAATTAAGAGTTGAAATCAAAAGTTAAAATCAAAATCTAAAGTAAAAGATAAAATCAAAATTAAAAGTTAAAATTAAGAATTAAAATTAAAGAGTTGAAATTAACAGATAAAATTTAAAATCATAAACATAATAGTTTTCTTTATCTTTCCTGGATAAAATAAACTATCATTAAAAAACGGATTAGAATAATGTGACAAAATTTATGGACCAATTACAGAGATTTTTGCTAGTCGTTTTTCATTTTTTTTTTGTTTACTTGTTTGTTTTTCTATACACATATTCACATAGAATTTCAACTATAAAATACATCTTAAAATTAAGCTATAACATGATTTGGAAAAAATGCCCACAAAGCCTTCAGCGTCTGATCGTGGGCCATTTCTTTTTCAATGATTTAAAAGTTTATGGCATATAAATATGGTATGACATAACTATGAAGAAAGTAAAAAAAACAAACAAGATTTAAATATGCTGATAGAACTAAAGACATGATTTATTTGCAGTGTTTCAGTGTTTCATTTCTATTCCTTCCATGCTTATCCATGACCTCAAACCTACTCTAATTTACAAAATATGGATCAGACTTTTGATAAATAAAACCTTTCGTTTAGTTTGTGTGGCTTGAAAAATAAGATTTCGGGCCATTTCTTTCAAAACTTTTCTTTATGAACTAAAATTGTATGTGTTTTTATTTGAAGAAAATCCGTAAAATCTCAACCCAGACCTTTTGGAGCGAGTCGCAAATTTCAATCAAAATTCAACATAATATTTCTATTATATTTCAGCTTGGATATAACTCGTGCAAAGAAATATTTCATATGTAGCGTAGTTGGATTTTTTATTCAGTTTGTGCCTGAATTATTTGCACAATGAACACCTTTATATTGAAAAATATGTTCATTTCAATCAGATAAATATTACCATATATAAGCATTCTTTTTCTTCCTTTTTCAAATCCACTCCTAAACCGAGCATGTGGATATCGCCAGACGCCTTCAGAAGACCCTATTGTCAGCCAGCAATCTCGTCATATTCTAAATCATTCTTAGGTTCCTTAAATAAAGCCAAAAGATCGTCATCGACGGACTCGTAGGACGGCGGTAGCTCGCAAGTTTATAGGGAAGGGAACTTGTCCAAAAGCAACATGTCCAAATACTTAATCTCAAAACTCAGAAGTTTGTTGTTTTATGTTTTGGAAAGATGCTAGGATTCCGATACTGTTTTTATTATAGAAAAAGGAACTCAGTGCCGTTTGTGTAAATAAAATAAAATATAATCAATTATCAAATTATGCAAATCATGCTGTACATATATATTGTCCGATGCAAAAAAAGATAGTTTTTACATTACCTACTTAAATAATAAACATTATTTTTGAAAGCAGGTACATAAAAAAGGAAAACTATTACGCTATGTCATTTTTTAAATTATAAAAAAAACTCTCATAATATGCATATGCATAATAAACATTATGATAATATAAATAATATTCACTGACGCGGAAAAGATTCTTCTGAATCAACTCTATAAATGGCCAGTTTATAGTTAAATTATATGGTTATTTATTTGTTTACAGATTGATTTAGTCCTTTAAACAACAGTAAATACATATTTTCTTTCACTTCTACCACAACCAACACGCCATTTTCCGAAGGGATAGGAAGAGAGAATGGACCGCCACACACGTCTATCCTGGCATGTATTCCTAGCTTCTTCCACGTTCAATCATCTTGTTATACATGCCCTTCGGTTATGTCTGCTTTTGACATGACCAAACTTAAGATTTTGGTTTATTTGATCATGCCACGTCTTCCTTGGTCGTCCTCGTCTCACGTTACCGTTCATTTTTGCCATATATACTTGTTTTACCATTTTTCCGTCGTCTATTTGTTCTACATGACCAAACCATCTCAGAGACCCTTTCTTAATTTTATCAATTATACTTGACTCCGATTTACACTCTCGCCTGATTTCATTATTTGTAACCCTGTCATATTGATATCCCACATATTGGTCTAAAAGATCGCATTTAAACCGCGTTCACTTGGCTTTCATCCTTCCTCTGCGAATTACATGTTTTACTTTCATTCAAATATTTTGGGACAAAAACTGCGTTTATAATACATAACATTACATTACATTTTATCTTTTTTATGATATATACAGGTACAATAGAAATAAAACACAACTAAACAAAATTGAAGCTGGGTCGAAAAATAAAATAATCATTACTACCTCAAGACAGGTTCTAGTCTATCTTATTATATGATCTGTCAAACCGTTGCTCAAGAGTTCCTGGTTTGAACATGTTTTCAATGTTATTTTGGTAAAATAAATTAATCAAAAGTATCAATGTGCTCATTAACTGTAAGTTAAGGGTCCATGATTACTCCTTACGGTACACTTTTCAAAAAATATAAAATACGACAACCTAATTCGATGAAAACGCTACAATAAATGTACATATTTTACAGAATATAGAATAAAAATATTTTCATACGTTTTCTTCATTTCGATACACAAGTAAAACGTTGGTAATAAAGACAAATATGAAATTATTACGGCATATGATTCGACTGTTTAAGGATTTATTCACTTGAATTTTTTTTAATTTTGCAAAATACTTGAAATATAAGCAAATATCGATAAGCATAACATGCTGTTTTCATAAAACATTATTTTATCTCGTTAATTCTGTTCGTTGAAGCGTTTCGCTCAACATTTAAGGCCCAATTGGAAGTTTTTAAAACGTTGTATTTCTGAATAAAAGATTCTTTGAATTCCGGAGAAAATGCTCCAATATAATACTTAAGATTTTATTTTTAATAATTGAATAAATTTATTAGGTTTCTTTGCATTATGTTTTGTCACGCATACTTGTTCTTACTAACATCAATAAATTATTCAATTTTATTTCTTTAAATTATGAAAACACTAATGAAAAGGTGTGTGCTACACAATTTGAAAAAAAAAACATTACTCGCGCTAACCATAAATAATGAACCCTGAAAATAAAATATCAACAAGGTTTTAAGTTTGTTAAAATGTTCGCAGACAGGCTGTATTTCCTCGTTTGAGAGTTATTTAAATCTAAATTTGTTGCAACAGAGAGGGAAACATTTTTGAGAAGGGAATATGAAAGTCTAGACATTTACAGGGCTTATGCCCCGTCATAAGCTGGTTTAAGTGACCATTTTACACACTGTGTAACATTTACCGTTCTGCCCATGTTAAAACATCCAAATTTTCTCAACTCTTCCATCTGTTGATCTCTTCCAGCTTAAACCTTTATCGTGTGGGTGAGATTCATCTCGTTTTATCAATTTACCTACTAGGTTCCCTAGGAGTCGATTTTGGAACCATTGTTTTATGTAGTATACATAAATGGCGTTATACACAATGACATAATGAGAATAAAAACAATTTATATAGACAACTTAGGATTTTTATATGAAAACAAAAACAACACTGAAATAACTTAAACAATCAATAAAGACGTAATTAAACCATAAAAATAAACAAACAAAAATACTACTTAACACTAAATGAAATTGAACACGTGATATACCAAGAACTCATAATGGACAGACAATTGAAAGGGACGAAACACATAGACAGACTCATCAAAGTAATAATGTCATCACATGGCCTCTTCCACAAAATGAAAGACCATCACGTACGAAGCTCGTGTTAAAAACAAATTGCTACGTAATCGCCTTTTTGGAAACCGGTTACAAGAGAGACATTTTTTTATTTACGTTTTATTTATTTATCAAAACATAAAAATATTAAAATACAAATTATCAAGTCCTACTGAACTGCATAATTTGCAGTTCGTCAGCAGGTGCCTATAGTGAAGTTCTAATATATATACCTAATCTTATCTCTTAAATTCTATAATATACAAAAACTCTTTTTACCATAGAAAAAAAAGAAAAATATGTTTGCCCATGTGCATCGAAAATATATTACACGTAGAAAAAAAAAATTTGTCCAAATAAAAAAGAAAAACACTTTTTTTTTAAAAATAAAAACCACGTTCTTAAAGCCAGATTTTAAGCATTCGTCGTTCTTTTCAGCCCGGTGAATTATTTTGTTTTTTTATTTTTAATGCGAGCATATTATACATTTTTGGTATATTGTACTCTAGTGTTCTTTTCCCGTATTTATTATTGAATTAAGGGAGAGCTAGTCCATCTACACTAGTGAACCGAGTATTGTTTACATGCTCTAATTTATTTATATATTAAGATAGAGACGCATGCTGAGATGCGCATACATAATAAGGATACAAATACAACAAAATAAAATAATTAAACTAACATGCAACTGACCCTACCTGAACTGTACGATAAAATACACCAGTTTGACAAAAAATGTTTGTCGAAAATTGAGACGGTAAAAATTGTACAAAAAATGGGCTGGGAAACAGACGAGACGATGACTTTACGTGAAATAATAATACCAGACAATAATAACACAATCACATTAAAATAGCAAATACAAACGTAGAAGAGTAATAAATACTACACAATAAACAATGATACCAACACTATACACTACAATAACTTACCTTAACACTTGAAAACTTACACTGGAGACAAATTTAATTCAATCTGAAAAAGCTCACGATGACTCTACTAACCAGACAATACTTAACATGACTAGACCTTATAATATTTTTTATCCCCTTAGGCGATATTTGAAATAATAAAAAAAAAACGTTCCTTGCCTTCTGTGTTCCCTTCTCTAAAATATTCTTCATCTCTGTTGTAATATAACAAACATACGTTGACATTTCATTATTTTTTTCTTCTTCGTTTTTTGATGCACGAACAACGGCCAAAACAGATATTTGTCGGTAGAAAAATGCCAATTTTATTGATTGAATGTGTTTTGCATCGCGTGACACGGAAGGAAGGGTTAGTATCGAGCTCACGGCCGATTACGGGTTAACAACCGCTTTCCTAACCCAAATAATTCCAACAAGCTATTCCACTACCCTACCTGCCATCGGTAAACCGGTGTATATTGTTTATCCCCCTAGCTCAAGCTCTATAAAGGAGTATTATTTTTAGACTGCTACGACCGCTGGAATATTCAATTATGTAAACCACGAATCAATAAGTCACTGGAAATAAAACATGTCTTCGATTCGTATTTGGATTGATATGAATAATTTCGTTGATTAAGTAATATAACAAGATATTTTGGTATGTAAAACCAATGACGAATAATACAATCACGTTACAAACGCGTAATAAAAATAAATGAACATCAAGTTAAACCCTTTCGTATAAACAATGTTTTTATATAAACATATATTATCTTCTTCTTCGCAGTCTCAATCCTGGTGATTGGTTTGCAGGAAAGTCCTGCATCTCGTCCTCCATTGGTCTCTATTTTCTGCAGCCCTCTTCAGTTTGACATATGAGGCGCAGTTTAAATCTTCACACACTTGCTCCAAATATTCCCGTCGGGGGCGCCCTCTATAATTTGTCCCCTCTGTCATTCCCCCTATATGACATCGTGCAGGAGACCCTCATGGCGCATAATGTGGCCGAACCATCGGGCTCGCCTCTCTGAGATGGTTTTGATTAGGTGCCTACCTTCTTCGATTCTGTTGAGAACCTCGTCATTAATGATGTGGTCTCTCCAGCAAATACCTTATATTTTTCTGTAGCACCACATCTCGAAGACCTCTAGTCTTTTTTATCTCTTTCGATAAGGCACCATGTCTCACAACCGAACATCATTATGCTCCAGTCATATGTCTTGGCAAGTTGCTTGCGGAGTTTTATATTGATATTATTTAACTATAAAATCTTTGATTTTTTGTTAAACGCAAGCTTTGCTTGGTGTATGCGGCAGTCGACTTCTCTTTTTGTTCTCCCATCCCAGGTGATCCTGCTTCCAAGGTACACAAACTCTTTCGCGTTTTTCAGAGTTGCTCCTGACATTACCATATTCATTCGTTGCTCATTACGGGCCACAATCATAATTTTGGTTTTGCTCCGTTTTATTTTCATATTATATTTGTTATTTTATACATTCTCCATGGATGTCAGTACTCGTATATAAATGGTTTATTGATTAAAACACTGCAATCAAAACCAGACCCTTTCCGTTGACACTCTACCTACCTATATGGGTGTTTGTTTTTATAAAAACCATCGATGCGATAAACTCAAGTCTTGTTTTAAGGAGTCTGAAACATTCAGCTCCCCTCGAAAAACAGCAGTAAATTTTGCCATTGAAATTTTGTTACTGAACAAGTAGTCTTCTCCAATACAACTTAACTTTTGTTTAATTGATTCATTTTAAAATTCTCCACGATAAATAACATAAAATCTGTGTGTGTACGTAATTAGTGCTACTCAAAATGTATGTTAATTTTATAAGTTCTTGAATCATTTTATTGATTGCTTAATTTTTATGCATTTTTCTATTACAACTGATCATCTTGCATGAGATGAATTTCGTTAATCACTTGTGTAATGAAAATGTGCATTTTGTATGCAACGTTACGTTAAATATGGCCTAAAATATGAATTATTTAAGAAACAACTAATTTTTGGGTTTCCAATTTTACTACATTACTATATTATTTGTGCGGATGTTGGGCAACCGGGAACTGAGAGAAGCTTGTTACTTGACCTAATGTCTGCACAGAAGTTAAGTATGTGAGCTGTACTTATAATATAATGTTTCATTTTTCTTCTTTTTTTTCTTACTATTATTTATGTATTATATATATCTGTGTGGATTTAAAAATGAATATGTATTATTTTATTAACATATTACAACAGAGATGAAGAACATTTAAGAGATGGTAATATAGAAGTCCAGGCATCTACAGGGCTTATGACCTGTCAATGGCTGGTTTAAGTGGCCACTTTACACACTGTGTAACATTCACTATTCTGCCTATATTTGAACATCTATATTCCTTCAATTCTTTTATCTGTTGATGTTTGTGAAGTTAAAGAGCTGAAACCTTTATTTATGCGAGTGAGATTCATCTAATTGAATTATTTCACCTGCATACTAGGCAACGCCTGAAAATGTTATTTTTTCAATTTCGATACTTCTTCACGGACCAGGTAATTTATCAACAATATTTTGAGTTTGTCCAAATTTTTGTAGACAAGAACTGGATTCAACTCCTTGGGGAGCTGTTTATATTAACATATTACAACAGAGATGAAGAACATTTAAGAGATGGTAATATAGAAGTCTAGGCATCTACAGGGAGTTGAATCCAGTTCTTGTCTACAAAAATTTGGACAAACTCAAAATATTGTTGTATTATTTTATGTATATTTTTTTGACACCATAAGTATAATATATTAAATCATGTTAATGAATGCCTCGACACGGGTTGTGCCCAGTAAGGTATTCATATTAATAAAAAAAGGGTTATGTAAAACGTGAAATAAAAAAAAGTATATAAATAAAATTACTAAAATATCATTATTTTACAAGTTTTGTACTAATCTAGTGTCGAATGAAAATGTTTTTTTTATTATTTATTTGTTAAAACTAAGTCAAATAAATTCAAAGAATATTTTTATGTATCGTATTATCAGCGCTATAAATTTTTCGAAGTCCCAGGTTCGATTCTTATAATTTTTTTATGAATTATCAGTTTTTAATATGAATTCATACTCCAATTTATCATTATCCTTAGACTGGAACCTAAGGTTAGAGGTTAATAAAATATTCTGCATTTAGTGACAGATCCACCTTTTTAACACACATTTTTTTTTTTTTTTTTAATTCTAAACAATTTTTGTAATTCCCGCCATTTCATGTTGATCGTCCTAAGGATTGAATCCGGGATTATCAGTAAGGAAGTTCAGTGTTTTTTTAAATTTTTTATTTGTCAATAGGCTATCAGGGGCCAAATTTTTTATATTTTTATCGATCATTTTACCAGTACTATGAAGTTCTTTTAATTTTGAAATTTCTCCGCCCCGGGACGTTACAAGGTCTTGTGGTAAGTTCTGCTGACTGGTGAGTTGGCTTCCCGAAAACCGGTAATCTATCACAGCACTGTCACTGGTTAATTCGGGAAATCGTGACGTTGTTCGGAGTAGTTAATTTTTATTAAACTATGTTTTTCATACATTTTTGAGAAACTTCGCAGTACAATTTAATGTTATAATTTTTATTGCGTGAAGAAAACATTTTTTATATCCAATTTCCCGTACCACTGAACTTCCTAATTAGAAAGGAGATACCTTAAAGTTAGCAAATCAACTAATCAAACATTTTTTTATACTGAATAAACGTTTTTTCTGAATATTACGGTCATAATGTATTAAAAAGTTACAATTCGGTTATTAAAAAAAAAACGGTTTTTGATTTATGTCATTATTTATTAATGCATTTGTCGCATGTGTTTTCAATATTTGATCGTAAGATCCATATTTATTTTTGTCAGACAAAATTCAAGCTGTCAATTATTAAACGAAAGTTTTAAATATTTAGCATTGCATTAAAATCTGGTAAAATACTTTGCACTTTCCATAGATTTAATTCAGCGAAAATAAACAATTGAATACGGTTTTAGTTTGAACTCAAACCGAATTTCTGGAATAGACATTTTGAAAGGTAGAGTGCATTTTTTATTTTTCATTTTGTATGACGAAACTTAATTATTTATTTTATTCATCAGAAATATTTATTTAAAACTAATGTCATTTTACTAGGCATGTTTCAGCTCTTTAAATATAATTCATGCTGAGTAAAAATTTTGACAATTAAACTGTTTACAAAAATTGTAAAAAAATATTTAAATGCTTTAAAATAAAGCAAAAGCAATAATATAAATTAAGTCCATTCCAAACTCCATACAGGAGTAAATTATGTTTCTTTTAGAATATAATATCTAATTTTAAGGAACGCGTTTTAAACAATAAAAATTAAATAAAATTGTAAATGTAAATTATATTAGAGAGGTAGAAAAAATTATTAATTATGTACATGTGAAAAAAACCCTTGTTTTATTTCTTCTTATTTTGTAAACAATTTCATCAATAAATAGAAAAATACATATATAGGACATGAAATATTTGATAAGGGAATATAAATAAAAATGTTTTTTTTTTTTATGTAAGATTTTTTAATCAAGACGATTATTTTAATAATTTACATTTAAAGCAAAATGTTTGTGATTTAAAGCATAAATTAATATCACTACCTATGTACTCATAAATCAGTTGGAGTTAATAGTTTGATAGTGAAAATTCTTGATGGAAGTTCATTGTAATTTATTGTAGAAATAAAAGACGGGTAATACTTTAATCCACAAATTTGGATTATCCAGTGACTGGTTTCATCGCTTTCGCGACATCTTCGAGACTGGTACGTATATTCAGAAATTCAATGTATTTATACGAAACAGAGGTAAGCATAGAGAATTCAAACTTATATGAAATAAAATAAAATAATTTTTGTCTTAAGGATTATTAACAAGGTGTTTCTGGTTAACTAATGAGTTGATATAATGATATTTTAATGAGTTTAAATAAAGTATATAAATTATTTTTACCGTCCCATCCTTCGTGAGTTTGCATTCTGTCGATGATTTCTGAAAAACAAAAGGTAAAAAGTCATTAGTAAAATTATTACAATTCGTATAGTAATGGAGAGTACACGTGTGTTAGCTGTTCATTAAGTAATTCTGAATTAGAAATTAGAACATAGTAGACAAAAAAAGACGCCATAGAAAAGATTGCCAGCAATTAGAAAACAAAAACCTGTCATTATTATTTGATTTGTACTGAGAAAAATAAAATCGGAAATTTGAACATACATCAAATAGTCTCAAAGGGATTAAAAAGACTGTTCTTACTAATATTCATTAATGTATTACATTATATTCATGCAGTACTGTTTAAATTTCTTTTCAACTCTCAAATTTTAATTTATTATTTAATTATAATTAGGTTAATTGGTTTAATAACGTTTTTTTTGTTATTATTTTGTTAATTTTATTAAATACCTAATCTTGGGCATGTTTCACATTTCGTAAAATGTTTCCCTCGGCACGGGACACCCCAGTGAGGGAACATTATTCTGTATAAAAAAATGAATACCATCAATGTGAAGGTATAAATAAATAAAAAAATAAATAAATAGATATCTGAATCTTTTCTTTGTAAATGCCACTAAGCATGATGCTTACGTAAAAAAAACATCTTCCAATATTTTAGGATAATGTAATATGAAAGGTCCCGACTGAAGGACGCCAACTAAAGCATAAAACACTCGAGGCTTTCAGAACTTTATCAATAAAACAGGCTGCGTTGTGTAATTTCTTCGAGTACAATGATAACCGAGTCAACATCTCAATTCCCTTCTAGCTGAGAGCGTTTAAAGATATTAGAAATTAATCAAACATATCCAGATCAAAACTGTTTAAATGGGAATAATAACGAAACAATGCAACATTGTAACATATTTTGGCAGTCTTACGATGAACTTCATAAATTAGATTAGAAATTAATAAAATAGGCAGATAGAATATACCGCCTTTCATACATCTTGTCATACATGCCCTTCGGTTCTGTCTGCTTTTAACATAACCAGGTTTAAGATTTTTGTTTATCTGATCATTCCAAGTCTTCCTTGATCGTCCTCGTCTCACGTTAACGCTCATTTTCGCCATATTGACTTGTTTTACCATTTTTTCATCGTTCATTCGTTCTACGTGACCAAACCATATCAGATACCCTTTTTTAATCTGATCAATTATACTTGATTCAGATTTACACTCTCGCCTGATTTCATCATTTGTAACCCTGTCATGCATTGATTTCCTACAAATTCGTCTAAGAGATCACATTTCAACCGCGTTTACTCGGTTTTTATCCTTCTTCTGCCAGTTTCATGTTTCACTTCCATACATAAGTGTTGGAACTAAAACTCAGTTGTGCAGTGCCAGTTTAGCTTCGATTAACATATTTTTATTGACAATTACTGTGCTTAGTGCTCCGTTCATGTTGTTGCCCGCATTCACTCTCTTTTCAACATCTTTTTGTACTCTTCCATCTTGAAAAAATGCTTCCCAAATTCAAAAATTCTTCTACTTGTTCAAGACAGGTATCTACATCGAAAAAAATGATAAAGGTATACATGGTCGTACAATGCAATTCGGAAATTGCCTTCCTAAGAAAAATCCTACTGTTATGATATAAATCGATATCCGAGGCGATACGATTGAATAACATGATTGCTCTATCTCCCGCCGTAATCATCTGCAGGTAGGTTCTGAGTTGTGGTAGGTAAAACAACCTGTATTGCCTTTGTCGAAGATCAGGGAAAAATAGACTGAATTCATTCAGAATATCTGAATTATAAATTCGACCACCAATCAGTTGAAAAAAAAAAATCAAATTAATGTCCGTTCTCCTCAATAATGATTGGCAGCCCAGCATTCCTAGTAAGAAGTATGGAGGTAATTGCGAGGCAAACACCACCATGTCCAAACATGAACTCAAATCAACAATATTTTGAGTTTGTCCAAATTTTTGTAGACAAGGACTGGATTCAACTCCCTGGGGAGCTGTTTATATTAACATATTACAACAGAGATGAAGAACATTTGAGAGAAGGTAATATAGAAGTCTAGGCATCTACAGGGCTTATGACCTGTCAATGGCTGGTTTAAGTGGCCACTTTACACACTGTGTAACATTCACCATTCTGCCTATATTTGAACATCCATATTCCTTCAATTCTTTCATCCGTTGATGTTTGTGAAGTTAAAGAGCTGAAGCTAGTATGTGGGTGAAATAATTCAACTAGACGAATCTCACCCGCATAAATAAAGGTTTCAGCTCTTTAACTTCACAAACATCAATAGATGAAAGAATTGAAGGAATATGGATGTTCAAATAAAGGCAGAATGGTGAATGTTACACAGTGTGTAAAGTGGCCACTTAAATCAGCCATTGACAGGTCATAAGCCCTGTAGATGCCTAGACTTCTATATTACCTTCTCTCAAATGTTCTTCATCTCTGTTGTAATATGTTAATGAACTCAAATGATTTGTTTTACATTTCATATGTTTATACATTTTTTATACATATGAGGGCGGGCATATTACCTTGAGGCAATTTTTTCCTTCTTATCTAAACCGTAAAGTTTGACAAAATTACAAGTACATGGACATACAGAATCTTATAATTTTATACAATATTTAAAACAAAAATTAACTAAAAATTAAAATTTTACTATGAAAAAAAGTGAGAGAATGTGAAAGATAGAAGAAGAAGAAGAAAAAACAACTCAAACATTTAGATAGTGACATTTAATCTTGATTTACTACTACTACTACTACTACTACCATCACGCCATTTCCCCGTAGGGGTAGGCAGAGAGAATGGACCGCCACACACGTCTATCCTGGCATACACTCCTAGCCTCTTCCACATTCATACATCTTGTCATACATGCCCTTCGGTTCTGTCTGCTTTTGACATGACCAGACTTAAGATTTTGGTTTATCTGATCATGCCACGTCTTCCTTGGTCGTCCTCGTCTAACGTTGCCGTTCATTTAAATGTATATAAAGAAGTGACGTCTTTAACATTAGTGGGTAGATTATTCTACAGTCGAGCAGCTACTACTGTGAAAGAGGAAGAAGAAAATTAGATTTATAATATTCAGCGATATGTTGCAACATATATGAAGGTGGAAGTTAGGACGGGAAGGGGCCAGGAGGTTGAAAGTTACACGACTGGTTTATTTTTAAATAAAAAGTGGGCTATATTGAAAATATATTTCATTATTTATTAGTACTATTTTTTAGTATTTGCGTGTTGGTATAATGGATGTCCTGACAAAAAGACGGGTACGTCTCGAAACCAGTCACATAAAAAATAGGTAAGTGGTTATATACTAATAATAATTAAAATGTTTGACAATAACGTTAATGCTTTGAACACAAATAATATACAACAGTCTATTCATGCAAACGCTTTCACAATGTGGCTTGGATGCAAACCACGTTCACGAGATGAATAATGTTGCAAATGCACTATCTCGCTGAATGCAACAATAAAACATCGCAAACTTCACATAAACATGTAAAATCCAAGTCTAGGATTTGATGTATAGCTTTATTTCGACCGTGAAAGAAATTTATTATGTTTGAAAAAATATGCTATAGTAAGAATCCTCGACCAGGTGCTTAATCACAAATGTTTATCACGTCGCTTAAAAGTCATTAACCAACATTTGAAAGCCGTTAACACGTGAACATTAAGAGGATCTTAAAGCCCACCATCCACCCGCAGTTGTCATGAAGTCCTAAGGGACTCTGTCAGCTGCGCATAGAGGAAATTCACCAAAAGTGTTTCCATGGAATACAAAGTTTATGCAGATTGATGAGTGGGATCTTGCATATAACAAAATAAAGCTACAAATAATTTGCAACTAATGAAAAAACCCCTTCACCGCTCTAATTTTCTTGCCTCCTCTTTCACAGTAGTAGCTACTCAATTGTGAAATAATTTACCCACTAATGTTAGAGACGCCCCGCCCTACCCCTTCTTTATTTATATTTAAATCAAAATTGATATGTCACTATCTAAGTGTTTAAATTGTTCCTTTCTACTTTTTTTCCCATCCTTTCATCTTTCCTCTCCTCTTTTCATAGTAAAGTGTGAAATTTTTAGTTGATTTTTGTATAAAATTAAAAGTGTAAATTTTTTTGTTAATTATTGTTTTAAATTGTTGTATAAAATTTTTTCGGTGAAAATATGTCCATGTACTTATAATTTTCTCAAACAGAACGGTTTGGGTAGGTAGGAAGAAATTGCCCACTATTATATACACATTATTGTATATGTATATAAAGTGTAAAAATAAATAAACAATAAATAAATAAACCTCTCTTTAACAATGATATTTTTTTATCGCGTCGGTAATTGCCGACAAGTACGGCCATTGCGATTGGGCTGCTGGAGTACGCAGGGCTCTAAGGGCACGCACTAATGAGAACGTTTAGTGGTTTTCTTTTGTTTTTTTTTATTTGTCAATTTATCAAACTAATCCAAATTAGATGTATTGTATTATCAGCTATGATTTATTAAATGTGTGTGATTTTGAAATTATTCCGCCTGTGACGTCAAAAGTTCTCTTTGGTGAGTTCGGCTGATCGGTGAAGAGGCTCTCCACAAACCAGAAATCTATCACAACGTTTTAGCATTGGTTGATTTGGAAGAACTAATAACGTCGGATAGGGCCTCACTAATCCGGACCTCCGCTAATCTGGTGGTAGCGGCATGCGTGTATAATTATACACTCATATACACGCACACGCACACGCACACGCACCCATATACATACCATGAAATTATAAATAAGGTTTTCAAGTTACTTAACAACGAAAAAAATCATAATACCTTAATTTTAAAATTAAAAGACTTAAATGTCAAAAAGCAACATTTAATTAAGGGGGTTCATAAACGAATATTTTTACTTTACAAATTACAACAGGGATGGAGAATACCTTAAATAAGGGAATATGGAAGTCAAGGCATTTACAGGGCTTATGACCTGTCATTGGCTGGTTTAAGTGGCCACTTTACACACTGTGTAACATTCACCACTTTGCCCATGTTTGAACATCCATATTTCTTCAATAGTTCCATTTGTTGCCACTTAAACCACGTTGCCACTTAAACCAGCCAATGACAGGTCATAAACCCTGTAAATGCCTTGACTTCAATATTCCATTATTTAAGGTATTCTCCATCACAGTTGTAATTTGTAATTTTAAATGACTCCCTAGGGGGTGAAATCCAGTTTTTTGTCTACGAACATTTGGACAAACTCAAATATTGTAAATATTTTTACCTTTGGGTTGAATTTTGTAAGGACATTGATAATTTTTATTTTGCCAGGCAAATTGTTATAGAAATTCATTAACTGATAAACATACCTTTTATTAAAAATGTTAAGTATTAAATTTTGACAATTTATCAAACTAATCCAAATTAGGTGTACGAGTATTGTATTATCAGCAAAATTGATAAATAATAAAATTAATTCTCCTAACCTAATTGAAAGACTTCCATTCTGTGTGCCATCTAGACCGACAAGACAAAATTTTCTGTTTTACACAGAAAACACGCCAACAAACTATTTTAAACAATCAAAAATACATAGAATATGCGACTAATATAACAATATATTTACCGAGGTTGATATTTTTTGTGACAATGTATGTAAATTTAAGTAAAAAATTATTAAAAAGTTGAGAGAATCGGATATTTAACTTAATTATTATCTACATATTTTTTCATTTCGTTTCTTTTACATTTATTATATTGAACATAACTTAAATTATTGTACTTAGTTTAAACGTTTTTTTTGGTGTGTGTGTCTTACACTAATAAACAAAGAAATTGGCAATATTTTTGTACATACTATTTGTTTACCCAATAAAATAAATAAATAAATAATTATTTATAGTACTTGTTCAACAGAGTGAACACCAAGGTCTCTAACGTGATAAATGTTTTCTTGAAGATCACGTGTAGACTACAAACGACTCTACATTGCAAAGAACAGACTTTTCAGTACAGCAACTACAGACCAAGAGTCTTACAATAACCCAGCGAATGGTTTTTGATAGTTCTCACGAACTTTCGTATTTGACGACAGCATGCATCGTTCTTGTATCTTTTCGTGTATAAATCAAAAAATTCTCACAAACGTACTTTATTGTATTATGATTATTTGCAAGGAATGGAGCCAAGTCCGAAGTTCAATAATTGAATAAAAGTAATAAAAATGTGTTATTGTTTTAACTTCACAAAAATCAACACATTAAGGAATTGAAGGAATATGAATGTTCAAACAAAGGCAGAATTGTGAATGTAACACAGTGTCTAAAATGATCACTTAAACCGGTCAATGTCTGTTCGTAAGCCCTGTAAATGCTAAGACTTCTATATTTCTTTCTCTGAAATGTTCTTCATCTCTATTGATGTATATACACACGAATATAGGTAATATGTAACTAAAACAATTTATTTGAAACATTGCGAAAGTAAATTATTAAAAATTAGTACAGTAGCCGGCAATAATTTATTGAAGAACAATGAGCTTAATAAAGAGATTACTGGCCAAGAATTGGCATCGTAGAGCGTCGTCATTGTCATTCATATTGATACCAAACTTGTAAAAGTAAGATAAGTTATTTTTTGTGTAGTACACTATTTTGTGAAAAATACCGAAATTATATTGCGATGGTATTTGTTACAATCAATCAATAAAGATAATTTTTAAAAAATCTATACCATTCTATAGTTATTCACGTAGATGCCAATATTATATTAATATGCCAAAATTTAATACTAAACATTTTGAAAAAAGTTATGAATAGCAGGGAATAAATTTCTATCACAATTTGCCTGACGAAATAAAAATTATCAATTTCTTTGCAAAATTCAACCTAAAGTTAAAAATATTTGTTTATCAACCTCATAAATTAAATGTTGCTTTTTACATTTCATGTTAAAGTTTTTATTTTAAAATTATGTTTTTTTTCTTTTGTTAAGTAACTTAAAAACCTTATTTTATAATTTTCTTCACCATGTTATAGTATGTATGTGGGTAAATGTGTATGTTCGTGTGTGTGTGCGTGTGCGTGTATATGTGTGTATAATTATACACGCGTGCGCACGCATGCTCTTTTGGATGCGAATGTATATGCCCTTATATATAAAAAAAAACGTTTTATAAACTTTTGTTTATTTTTTTTAAATATATGTGTATTTGGTACTTAAATTATTAATATCGTAGTCCCACAGCAAGCACAAGAGGTTGCTTCTTTTTTGGTGTGGTATTTTGTTTCGCTTTTTGTTTCTGTACTTTTGCTTTATTATGTATTTTTTTGTAAACATATTGTAAATTTGTATTATATGAAATTTAAAAAAAATTTAAAAAATATCAACAAATCTCAGCGTTTAATATTTTACTTTGTTTTACATTTTTTTTTTTACATTTTTTTTTTTTTTTTTGCACCACAACAGGCCAGGAGGCCTAATTACAGTGGTGAATTACATCACAGAGCACCCAGGCTTGAGAAAAATCACATTTTTAATTTTTGTGTTCTCACCGGGAATCGAACCCGGAACCTTCCGTGCGTGAGTCAAGCGTCTTGACCACTACACCACGGAGGCCGCTTTTATGTTTCAATTATCATCTATTCAATAGGGAAGTTCAGTGTCTTGTTTTATTTTTTGATTTATTAACAGAATATTAAACTTATTATTAAATTTAAAAAATATATAATTAAAAAAACATACAATTTCCGCGAACCAAGTTGTGAAAAATTTCCATTAAAAATAAACGTATAAACGTTATTTTTCAATTAAAAATAATAAAAGCGCCATCTATAAAAAAATAGTTTCATATTTTCGTTTGGAAAATCACCTTAATAAACCATTTTCGGATGAAAATGAATTTATTTGCTATGCCTAGGCCCCAGATTTAAGCGTCCCGTCCACCTGATCTCTAGCGCCAATTTATTGGCGTACGTGGGAAAAAACATGCCTTGGTTTTTCTATAAATGAACAACCTGTATTGCAAGGCTTCTTTCAACGAAATGTTAAGAGAATTGCCAGAAAATGTAAAGGGCATTCACCTCAAGTGAAGTCATACTTTGAAAAGAAAAATGGGAGGGGGTGTCTTTATAAAAACGCAAATATAACTTGTGATAAATTATATGTTATAAATAGAATTTCAGCATTTTGTTTTATTGGCCATAAAACTAAGCAAGAGAATAAAAATACTAGGAAAGCTTAACTTGATTGTAAGTGGGAACGATATAGTCAGGAGTTTTTTTATGGCTTTGTGTCTAATTTGGAAAGTGAATTTTAACGAAAAAAATACTGTTTTAAATCAAATTAAGTTTCACAATTTTTTTGGTAAATAATTCTCTCAACCTTACAGAAATGGATTTGCAAAAAATAATTTTCTGCACCATTTCTTCAAGATGGCAGTACGAGTGGCGGCGATGATCGCACAATCTATTTTCTTTTATTTTATTAATTTATCTATTTTCCTCTCAAAGCAATTATGTGCTTTGGCTGTCCCCGTTTCTGCCCCATATTAGAAAATTTGAAACACCAGCGTACGCACTATGTGCATTTTAGTTTTATTTTAGATGCTCCAATCTGTCGAGTCATGGCGTTTTTTGCAATAAGGATGCGTCTTTGAATTTTCGATGTGCAAGCACCGCCTGAGGAGATGGATGAGCCCAAATAAACAAAATGTCGATCTTTTTCAAGGTCATGGAGCCTACTCGAAGGTTGTAACACATTGGTCTTTTTCAACAACCATTAGCTTCGTTTAAATGTACTTTGTATGCACTGAACCATTCTTTTCTAAGCGTATAAATTAAAAAAATATTTTAATGCTTTACTTCATAGCAGTAGGCTTTCCTAGAGTTTACCTTCTTTGTCTTTGTTTCGCGCCTTTATATAACTTTTGCCAATTTTTTTATCTGTAGTATTACAGTAAGTACAATATAATATTTGTATTATATGTCGGACCCGTGGTGTAATGATCACCACGTTTGCCTATTATTCAGGATATTTCGGTTTTGATTCCCGACATGGTTGGAATGAAATATTAATTTAAAAGGGTGCTTTTACACTAAAAATATTTCATAGTCCCTGGACTGATACCTTAAGCGTGAGACTGATCATCGTACCTCATATAACAAAATGATCAAGATATGCTGCGATGGTGAGCCAATGCAGTGTTCGACGTACCGTTGAGTGCGGAAAGGGAATGATGATGATGATTTAATCAATATTTCACTTATCTAAAAACACTTGATTGTAATATTTGAAATACAAAAGTTAAAAATTGAAACATTTACTACTCATTTTGGGGGTGGAATCAATAAATGTTTCTATTATTGACATACCAAATACAACTCAACTAACATAACGTACATTTTAATTATAGTATTCAGTATGTTTTAATTGCTCTATAAGTAAACGTTTCTTTGTATGTGTTTTTAATAACCTGTCTCGTAATATCGCGTGTTCATTTTCTTTACGGGACATATTTGAGTCGGGATATTCTCGTTTTAATCTATATTTAGGTTAGATTTTAGATTATTGGATTTTAGTTATTTACTCAATCGTTGCTAACGACACAACATAATACTATCTGATTAACTTGTAAACCTATTATTTAATACGCCCAATGGAGTGGAACCACAATAATTGTTCGGTAATTTTCTTTTCATGTTGGTGCATGAGCTTTTGTTGACGCACGTAACCCAGAAAGTGGAGCTCTGTATCTATTCATAAAATCGCCTTTGTGGGTTATTTTGTATTTGGAAATCTCTCTTAGTATTTCAAGAGTAAATTTATTGCAGCGGAGAGGAAAAGCAATTTTGAGAAGGGAAAATGGAAGCCTAATTTAGCTAATTCACAAATGCCAACGAATGGATGAGTTGAGGAAACTTAAGTATTTCAACATAGACAGAAAGGTGAACGCTACACAGTGTGTGTAGTAACCACCACTACTGGGTTAGGTTAGGTTAGGTTGGATACAAGGTTTGAACTAGTCCATACTTCAACTTTTCTCACTATCCAAAACGGTTATTTATTTTTTTTATTTTGTTATATTTTAGTAACATAAACGGCAAATCTGCATTTTACAGTTATATAATATTTGGTTTTGTATATAAAAAAAAAAAAAACATAAGTTTTCTTTTACCCAAGATTTATAAAAAAATTAAACCTGAAAATTATACAAGATTTATAAAAAAAAAAATAACCTAAAAAATTATAGTAAAGTATGTGCACAAATATAAAGGTTTCAGCTCTTTAACTTCACTAAAATCAGCAAATGGAAGAATTGAAGAAATACTGATGTTCAAAATTGGGCAAAATGGTGAATGTTGCACAGTGTGTAAAGTGGCCACTTAAACCTGCCAATGACAGGTAATAAGCCCTGTAAATGCCTAGACTTCTCTACTACCTAATTTATGGTATTCTCCATCCTTGTTGTAATTTGTTAATATTCATTTGAAAGTTAAAACAATTCAAGAATAAATGTAAAAAACAAATTAAATACTCAAATATTTTAAAGTAATATAAAAAGAAAATTATTAATATTGTTTCATACAGCTGGGCAAAGTGAACAAAAATTGCATATATTATTAAATGCATGAATAAATAAATAAAATTACCATTCACCATCTTTGAAAAAGTTCAAAAGGTTTGTTCTATAGGAACAATACCCTACACTAAATATATCAGATACGTGGGAATAACTATTGCCGAGTTCATGAAGTCTGTTTAATACGGCATTACAAGTATACACTGTCCGTGAATTGTTGCTACAAAACAGTAGCATCTGTCTAGCCATTCTTCTAGGCATCCTGAAGTTGATGAGAGATAACAGTTCAGGGCAATTCCATATTGAAATTACCATTTTGAATAAATTTATAAGGTCTGTAATTTTTCTTCTATCGTTAAGTTTGAGTGTATGTTTGAGAGTAAATGTTTTTAGTAAAAAATCGTAATTTAAAAATTCATGACTGATTTCAAGTTTATGAGTTGATTACGACCAAAAAAACATGGCTTTAATAATAAAAAATATTTAAGTAGTCGATATTGAATTAAACAAATTTACATATTTTCCTAGGCACTAAATTCAATGGGAAATTTCTAACTGGAACAGCCTCAAAAATAAATTCCCCAGTTTTATATCGAATCATAGAATTTGATAATGAAATGTGCCTATGTATTATCATCATCATGACCGTCATTATTATTGCCTTTCTGCACCTAATGGTGCATAAGGCACTGCATTGGTACATCAAACGTAGCGTATCAGGAACATTTTTATGTTACATGAAAATAAGACAATCAGTCTAACGCTTCAGGTACCAGTCCAAGAAATATGAAATATTCTGGCGTGAAAACACCTTTAATTTTTTTTTCAATTGGTTGCAACAGAGAGGGAAAACATTTTTAAAAAAGGAATATGGAAGTCTAGGCTTGTGACCTGTCATTAAATAGTTTAAGCGGCCTATTTACACACTGTGTGACATTAACCATTTTCCTTACCTATGTTTAAACATCCACATTTCATCAACTATTCCATCTGTTGACTTTTGTGAAGTAAAAGAGCTGAAACCTTTATAATTAGGATGAGATTCATCCGGCTGAACCAAATCACCTACTAAGCAACGTCTGAAAACAACCTTCTTTTTTTATACTTCCTCTTTTACCAGGTAGTTATTTCAACAATGTTTTGAGTATGTCCAAATGCCTGCAGACTGGCTGTACTTTCTCCCTATGGAGTAAATTAAATTTAAATTAGTTGCAACAGAGAGGGAAAACATTTTTGAGAAGGGAATATGGAAGTCTAGACATTTACAGAGCTTATGATCTGTCATTGGCTGGTTTGAGTGACCATTTTGCACACTGTGTAACATTCACCATTTTGCCTATGTTTGAACATCAACATTTCATCCACTTTTCCATCTGTTGACTTGGCCTATTAAACCAGCCAATGACAGGTCATAAGTAAATGCCTTGACTTTCATATTCCCTTCTCAAAAATGTTTTCCTTCTCTGTTGCAACAAATTTTAATATGAATAACTCCGTAGGGAGAAAGTCCAGTCAATCTGCAGTCATTTGGACATACTCAAGACATTGTCAAATGTTTCATATCAACCATGTCGGTAATCAAACTCGAGACTACTTGCTTGCTAGGCAAACGCTCTGACCATTACACCACGAGGCCGACGCATTATAGTCTAATGCTATTATATGATCTCAATCTCTTTTATAACTCTGCAATTGAATGATTTCAACAAATTTTGTATCGGGTCAATTTTGAATAAAAAATTGTGGCTCTTGCCACAAAACAAGCCAGCCGACGTGGTCAAGATTAGCATTAATTGACAAAGAACGGGAGGACATTTTGAAAGGTTTGACATCCTGGTTCTTCTGAGAAACGTTTGGTTTACGAGCTATATTTTTATAATATTTGAAAATCTCGTAGCCCACAAAAAAGTATAAAAATTGATATTAATATATGCAAATTAAATTTTATGCAAAATAAATTTAATGAAAACGTAGGCTTACAATTAAGCCGAGACCTGGTTCAGTAATTTCTAACAGGAGCTGTTATCGTTCATCGGCATTTATAACTAATCATTCTAATGACGTAAATTTAATTCGTAATGGGTAAAAAACAGCAGTCATTTCAACAAAGTAAAGTATTCGATTAGTACTGATATTATTAATGAGTTCATATTTTACTTAGATAAATGTATTTACTCTACTAAATTAAGTTTTTTTGCAGCAGTAGACACTTTTAATTGGTTTGTTCCGCGACCAGAAAGTTGTTTATTGTACGTCGTAAGTTTTATTTTCGCATCTTTTTAAGATTGTGTGATAAGTGTTATGATTTAACATGACATTCTTAATGAACGTCTTGATAGTCCTGTTCTGGTTTCTGAGTTGGCCTTTCATGTACCTGGCTACCGCACCCGTCACACGAATCAATTTCTTTTCCATGTACCTACAGTTCGCACCAACTATGCACAGAACTCTCATCTGATTCGCTTGGCGCGTATTTTAATTATAACGTATTTTTTAATAACAGAGACATATTTAACTGCAGTAAACTCACTTTTTGAACAAGAATTATAAAACTATAATAAGAAATAAAAAATTTTCTTTATAACAAAATAAATATTTTTACAACAATGTTTGAGTATGTCCAAATGCTTGCAGACTGGCTGGTTTTCCTCCCTAGAGAGTTATTTATATTTAAATTTATTTCAACAGAGAGAATCGCAGATTTCATTTATTTCCCTAGAGAGGAAATTCAGCCAGTCAGCAAGCATTTGGACATACTCAAACATTGTTGAATTAACTACCTGGTGAAAGAAAAAGTATAAAAATTTGAAAATTGGTTTCAGGCGTTGCCTAGTCGGTGATTTGGTTCTGTCGGATGAATCTCACCCACGTGATAAAGGTTTCAGCTCTTTTACTTCACAAAAGTCAACAGATGAAAGAGTTGAGGAAATGTGGATGTTCAAACATGGGCAGAATGGTGAATGTTACACAGTGTGTAAAGTGGCCACTTAAACCAGCCGATGACAGGTCATAAGCCCTGTAAATGCCTAGACTTCCATATTCCTTTCTCAAAAATGTTTCCCCTTTCTGTTGAAATAAATTTTAATATATTTTTATATTATGAATTTTAGATGTTTTTATTCACTCATTTTAATCACACACTCACCCTGTCCATAAACCCACCCTCACACCCATATACACTCACACATATTCACATACCTACCAAAACCACACTCCACTCACTTATACATGCATCCTCACACAAAAAACTCGCACACATGCACTTCTATGAATTAATATCTAACTGAACTGGATTTTTATAATTGTATTTATGTGGAAAACTGATTTGGCTTTATTTTATGTTTTTTTATAATGTTGTGTATATTTTTTTGTATTGCTGTTGTTTTTCTGAATAAAAAAATAAACGAACAAAAGTACTTATGATTTTGTAAAATACGTAATAGTAAGAAAAAAATAATGCAATTATAATTTATAACTAAGATTCAAATACAGTAGACTGCTTAAGAAGATATGCGGTATGATTTTTTTTCATACAAAGATGTTCTCGTATTTTCTCCCTGGATTGGAGATTAAAGTGATGAAATACAAACATGATAGCTATTTATTAAACAAAAAACTTTACTTCTAATACTCATTCTATAACAAAAAAAAAACTAAATCAGTTCAGTTTTGGTATGCGGATAATGGGACAACGAGACCTCTAATTTCTGTAAAGGAAATCATTTGATTTTGCAATTTCAAAACGCCGATCTCACAAGCATATTTTTTAAAAGTATTTCTGATTAAAATCATCATCATCATCATTCCCTTTCCGCACCAAATGGTACATAGGGCACTGTTTGGTACACCTATCTCAGCGTATTTCGATCATTTTTGTTACATGAAGGTAAGATGATCAGTCTTATGCTTCAGTTACCAGTCCAGGGACTATGAAATATTCTAGTGTAAAAACACTCTTTAAAATAAAAATTTCATGTCAACCATGTCGAGAATCGCATCCTAGACCTCTTGCATGGTAAGCAAAAGCGTTGACCATTACACCACGAGGCCGACAAAATTTCTGATTAAAATCTATATAACTAAATATAAATACTTTTTGACCGGCAGATTTCACCTCTTAAAATTTAGACATAATTTAAGTACTCATATAAAGTCAATATATTTAAGTAAAATGTGTTGACGTGCTTAAAAGCTACGGAATTGAACAGAAAAGTTGTTGTCAAAAAAACTTTTATATTGATTTTAAAAATTTAAATAAAAGCATTATAAATTACACTTTTTTTTTTCTAAAGTTCTAGGTTAAGTTATGCCTTTAATATAATTATTTTATAATTGGTGGTTCATATTTATAACTACCGTTGAAGTCCAAGAACGGACGCAGCCGCCTTCTATAACGAGCGTCTTGAGGATGCGGCGGGGGACCTAGCTTGGACACGTGCTGCGCATGCCTCAGGAGTGCGTAAACCCGAGTTGCCTCTTCTTTAACCTGCGGGCTCGCGCCGTCCTGGAAAGCCATCGATGACGATCTTTCGACTTTATTCGGCGGGGCGCTGGATTGACGTGAAAAGATGCAAGAGTGCTGGTTGGCAATAGGGTCTCCTGGAGGCAATTGGTGATGTCCACATACTTCATTTAGGAGCGGATATGAAAAAGAAGTAGAAGATAATTCTTTTAAAGGATTTCATTCCGTAAACTAATTTAGTTGAAAGTGTATTCTAAAGATAGAGATAAAAATGGTTACTATTTGCACATCGTTGAATTCATTGCAGTCAAAATCTGCTATTTATTAGATCTTCTAAGAGCAACTTTGGTTTTTATGCCCAAATGTCCAGAATGTGTAGATTAGTCAATTCATCACACGACTTGGAATTCTTTGAGTTAGATCTTCCGGCTTTTCGTATATCTCTTTGCGACTAAACAGTGTGGGATGAAGTTGGATTGACATGGTTAAGCTCGAAGTTTTATGTCTTTCTTTTTTATGAATATATTGTATACAATTTTTGTTTTGCCCTTGTTTATCTTTGCTACTTAGTTTTATGTTGTTTTTGTTCAGTTTCTTGTATTTATGTTTCTTCATGTAAGTGTTGTAATTGGTTTGAGCCGTATATTTAATAAATAAAATGAATATTTAACAAAATGGCTTTATTATTTTTTTTACTGACTTTTGTAGAGCGAATTTTATAAAAATAAAACATGGATGGGCAAAAAAAAACCATTCATTTTAGTACTTAATTTCAATGCAGGTCATAAGTAGTCACGGAAAATATTAGTTTTTGAGTGGAATATGTTCTTAAAAATATATGTAGTTTTTTTTTTCGTAACCACTTCTTAATATCCTAGAGATCCTACAAGCTCCGCCTAATGCTGCCAAAAAATGTATTTGTCTTTGGATGATATTTTTTTCCATTAAAAAAAATGAAATAGAAAAATGATAATTAATATTGAATCAAATGTTTTTTTCATCCTTCTGAAAAGTTCAAGTTTTATAAAAAAAATAATTTTGAAAAGCGACGACTATGGGTGGGTATAATTTAAGTCCTTTCAAAACCCTTAAAAATAAACAAAATCACATTAAATAAGGTTTGCATGATTATTTGCATGATTTTCCACAAACTTAGCTTATCAATATTAAAAATATACAACAATATTTTAATATTTGTATTGATGTCACTTGAAAAAATGCTCTTATGGTTTTATAAAATCTATCTCAACAATTTACAAAAAAATGTGGTTTGCTGACATCAGAAATATAAAACTTCATTTCTCGGTCTGAAAAACGATTCTTCACAAAGCATTATTTAACACCTCACGTAACATTTCAAGTGGAATCCACACTTAAGTACGACACTAAAATTTAATTCATGGATTTTTCTTTGAAACTTGGTTACAAAGCAAATATTATATCACAAAGCATTTCTTCAATACAAGCATTACGTGTGTTATGTCGATAGTAATAATGATCAGAAGTATATTATATTTTTCTCTTTATAAATTGATATTATTAAGAAATTTTCGATAATCAAAGTAGATGATATATTTTTTAAATATTGCCTTTAATTGACCAATTTAAAATTGTTTTATTTACAAACATAAATAAAATATTTGTAAACGAGTAAAATTCCATTTATGCATTGGCCTTTTTATGAGTTTTCTTAAAAAATAAAATGAAATATTTGAGATTACATGTATTTAATTACGTTAAAGAATAAAAATTCATAAAGGTACTCATTTGTTCAATATTTAACTTACTGACATAGTAAAACTAAAGACTCAAAAGAAATAAAAAATTAACAAATTACAACAGGGATGAAGAATACCTTAAATAAGGGAATATGGAAGTCTAGGCATTTACAGGGCTTATGACTTGTCATTGGCTGATTTAGGGGAATTTAAGAAATTATGATGTTCAAACATAGGCAAAATGGTGAATGTTACACAGTGTGTAAAGTGGCCACTTATAATTATTAAGATTTTTAATTCTGTTCTGAAATAAGGAGCAATCGGTATCATCTAGGTTCCTAGAGTTATATTGGAGTTAGGGTTTTCCAATTTCACCTGCAAAAGTATCAAGTAACAAGGAGCGTAAGGTTACTTCTTTAAGACTTAAAGTTCTGGGTTCTATTACAACTGGGTCAAAACAATAAATTAGTGAACTTAATAAACTTTTTCGTTTTCGGTCGTCGACGAAAAAAGAAGTTTAGGCATGCGATAAAACTTTGTACAAAAAAGAGAACAATAAAATAATAATACGATTGAACAATGTATTTGGATATATTGTCGTTATCCTGTTATTTGCACTTAGAGCATAGATAGTGGTTTTCGAAACACCGGAATATCGGACTGAAAACGCGATATTGATAGATATAAAAATATACAAACAGATATAATCTGCATGTATAAAATTATGAACTGTCTCATTGATGCCCCTGAAATTTTGCAAAAGATTCTTTTTAACGTTCCCACCCGTAGACTAAGAAATAATGAAATGCTTTTCCTCGGTCACTACAGGACCAATTATGGTGCACAGTCGCCTTTGCCCAGAATGATCAGGCGGGTGAACGATCATCAAGATCTTGATTATTATGGTGTAAGGATGTCTTTCTTTACAAATCAGCTAAAGAATCTGTATAGTTAGCCTATGCTTTTTACTTAATCTAAAAAATCTATCATCTGTCTTTGCTGCTTATTTCTGTTCCTTATATTTTTTTATTCCTTTGTAAAAATTTCTTTTAATTGTAATGTTTATAATGGACTTTGTCCGTAAATAAATAAATAAATAAATAAATAACACCGATATTGACTTCTCTATTGCCGAAATTTTGTTATTAAATGAGTTTTTTTTTTGGTTTGGTTTCAATGCTTTAAACTTGATTTTTTTTTCATTCAATCGATTAAAAATCAGAATGCTGATTTTGATTAACCAAACTCCTTCATTAGCGTCAGTAGCGACAGTAGCTTTCCAGTTGTTTTCGTTAGTTGATATTACTACTAGCCCGCAAGCACCACGCTGATATTTTTTTACTTAATGCGTACGGACTTTTTATTTTAATACTAATTTTTGTATTGTTTGCTTACTTATTTTACGTTTATTATTTTGTTGAATTAGTTAAACGAACATTTATTGTGTTTCAAAAACTGTATTTCAAAAACAAATATTTTAATTTTATTTAGAAGTTCTACAAAAATAAATAAAATTTGAAAGTGAGCCAAGTAATATCATTTTCTATTTATATCCTCAGTTATAGAACTCCATCATATTTGATGGATTACATAAAATAAGTGTGTTGCTTAATGAAATCCACTGGAGTAATTTTAGTTGTTTTTCTAGATTGATATTATATTGCATCATGTGTCATTATAATTTAGTTAAACAAATTTTACTGTGAATTTTTTTATGGTTAATTATAATGGTTTAACACAGACACAGCTTTAAAAGCCTTGATAAGTTCATTTATATTTAAACGAGTGTAATTTTGAATTAATGAATAAATAACTCATTAAAAATTGAGTTAAAGATACGACAAATGGTTTTTAAGAAAAGAAAAGAGAAAACAAGAAAATATTACAAGTAATAAAATAAACTTAACTTAATTTACATAAACAAAAAAAAAATTGTTTGGTTTAAGATGTTACTGTCGCGTTTAAAATACATAAACCTTCCCAAGCTTAAATCGAAGTTGAACACATCAAAAACAAACAGTGAATTTTATTAATTATTTTTGATATGCTTTAAAACACTTTTATTTCCACCTTTTCCAACGATTTCAACCTGAAAACTGAACAAAATGAAGCAAAAAAATTACGATTTTTAAGTATTTGTCGAATATTTCGCAAAAATATCGAGAATACATGGAAATATCGGATTTCCGATATTTGAAATTGTAATATCGAAAAAATACAGGTATTAGAAAAATGATCCGATGAATCCTCTGCCCGCACCAAATAGTACATGGTACTGTACATTTATTTATTTAACACTTTATATACATATTAAATTCATATGCATATAAGGGCGGCGATATGGCATATCGAGGATATCAACTTATTTCATTAAAATTAAAATACAGTTAAATAATATGGTAGAAGTCCTAGGGTTTTGCCCCCGCAATTTTTCGCCCCATATCCGCGTGGGAATCTTTTGTCCTACTTAGTGATAATAATAAGAAAATGCTTACAAAAAATGGTTTGTAATTTAAATTTAAAAAAATATTTATTTAATTTAGTTGGAATTATTGAACAACAATCTAAAAAATATTAAATTAAAAAACTCTGCCACCGTTTTCGGCAAGAAAAATGTGCAGGAGCGAAAAGTTTATTTCTTTTTTTTTTTACATAAAACTTTTCATTTTTTATATTCCATATGAACATTTCACTAGGCATAACTATCCATGTCGAGGCATTCATTCATATTATTTTCTGTTTACGGTAGTTGGTATTTATAAAAACATATATGCTATTATTATTATTACACGGTGTGTAAAGTTGCCACTTAAACTAGCCATAAACCAAATCATAAGCCCTATAAATGCCTAGACTTCCTTTTTTCCTTCTCAAACTGGTTTTCCCTCTCAGTTGTAACAAATCGAGATAATATATAAATATTTTTTAATTTATTGCAGAAATTAGTTCAACAAATATAATACCAGGAAATATATATATAAAACTAAAGAATTTGAAAATGAATACGGATCGTCCTTTGGTTATGATATGAATTCAGTTTTTTGTTATTTATAGTTTTATATTTATGGTTAAATAATTTATCTACTTTTAAATTATTTTCTTAAAATAATGGATTTTGCCAGGTTTGCAAATGGTACCCTCAAATATGCTCGATCAAATCTTATGTTAACTCTAATTTAAAAAAAAATGTGTTATCTGTTTCTCAAAAAACATCATTTGTAAAAAAAGTACCACTTAATCTCATACACTTGTTAAAACGCCTTACTTTTTAAAAAATTATGCCTTAAAATTATATTGTTAAGTGTTGAATACATCTAAATAAATTATTTTTAACAATTAACTGCTGTATTTCTTGTGTGTAGCTTAGCTATTATTTTATTTTTCCGACCTAGGGTCATGAAAGCGGTTAAAACGCCAAGTTTTCTTGTACAATTGCACTAAAACACGCACAGAGAGAATCACGCACATACATTATCATAATTTCCCCATGAAAGGTTACTAAACTACCCTTTCTAACATAAGGGATTGTTTATTGGCCGCTTTCTGAGGAAGGGGTGCCAATTAACGATCTAGATTTTGGATCCTAATAAAAACGTAATCACTATTTATCGTACCAATAAAAATACATTACCTCGCTCTAATAAAACATACGATCAACGTCATCATAATAAAAATCTTTTCGCATCTAAAGATGCTGAAAACTCCGCGTTGTAATACTAACCGTTGAGTATCTTGATATCCAGATTTAGCAAGTCAGGAGAGTCCAATAAGCCATTTATTATCTTTAAAGGAAAAATTAAATCAACCAGTTTCCGTCTTCTGGATAAACGTCATTAATCACGTGTATTAATTAAAAAATCATAATTTAACAATTCAATTGGAAGAGATAGCTTGTAATTGATACCGTAAAAAATCTGAACTCTCTCAAGTTTTCACGAATGAACTCCGTAAAATGGGCTTTATTCAAGTATGCTCCTGACAAGTGATACACACAAAGTCAGGAAAGATAATACTGATCAAAAATATTTGACCGTTCTTAAAATACAGGTAAACGTCGTTTTGCGCCAGTTCGATTTACGCCGATTGACAATTACGCCGGTTGGTGCCGGCGTGGGATTCCCCGGTTCGGCCGACACCAGACGACAGTATGCGCCGTGATTCTTATAACAGACAAACTTTTACACGTTGTTTTATTCTATTACTGTGTACGCGAGCAGCCTATTGTATGTGTGAAATTGTTTGCGAGTTAGTTTTCGTTTTGTTTTTAAGAAAAATAAAAAGGTATGATTGTATTTTTTATTTTATTATTATTAAAATCAACAGAATATTAAAATATCTGTAGCTTATGCTATGATTCTGCAAGAAAGGAAGCAAAAATCAAAGCAAATTAATTTGGATGCTTTTTGGTGAGTGAGAATTTAATTTAGTACCGACGAACTGGTGAGTTAGTATATATTATAAAATAATTCATTATTTATATCAAGAGATAATTATTTATTTTGTAAACGAATTTAAAGTGAATTTTTATTTATTTATTTAATGTACAAAATACACCATTTTATCATATCAATATTTTTTATGTCCCGACTTGTTAGAAAATTCCGTGTTAAGCCGGGAATTTTTTATATATAAATCAAAAACTTTTTTTTTATTTATTGGAGATATCAACAGTAAAACATGTAACGAAAATATAACAAATAAAATATACAGAGAATAAAACCAATGACAGATATCCACAGAAATACATTAAATACACCTACAATACAAACTAGTGTGTTTGTGTGAGTGTAAGTGAGTGAGAGGGTGGGTGAGTGGGTGTTATATTGGAATGAGGGTTGACATGTGTGTAAATATTGCACAAGTGTCAAGTGTCAAAAATATAAATATATGTAAAATATTAAGAATTAGAAAAAAAAAAAAAAAAAAAACATATTAAACAATATGCAAAATAATCAAAACAATAAACAAAATAATAATTGAAAAATATAAATAATAAACATTTATTAAATACATTTGTAATTTATTTTGAGTTTATATAGGATATGTATTAAATAAACATGTTAGATTGTTCTTAGAATTTTGACACGGAACCTGACCTTATATCTTCCATTATATTTGTGTTCAAGGTACGCAGATTTTTTTTACGCCGGCGTCTCTCGAAATGAAACCCCAGTTTAAAACAACGTTTACCTGTATTGTAACGTTGTAAAAAACAAGTCCAACGTACCCCGTTTTGAAAGCATTTTAGTACTGGATTATAATTCTAAGTTGCCTGATTTAGCGCCATCTGACGGCCGCGATCGTAACTCATCCATACGATATCCGTGCATTAGAAGTAGATTTCTTTCCATTTGAAAACTCGAGACGAACAGTCCAATTGTCGCCCAAGGATTCAAAGAGAGGCAATCGCACCTTTCAAAAATGTAGTCCTTCAAGAAAGGGAACGTTCAACGTAACGTAAGCCTATTTGTTTTAAATTTATTACCGAAATTCTTGTAGAGAAAGATATCACATTCTAATGAGATTGTATTTTATACAGGTTCCATTTTTCTACCTTTTTCTACCTTTTTCTATCTTTTTCCATTTTTTCACCTTATTCTATTTTATTTACTCCATCTTTTATCTATCTTGTTCGATGATAAAGATTTTACAATGTAGTATATTTACTCCATGATTCAAATGGATCACTAATTATTACGAAGTTTAAGCGTTAATACCTGGAAAAGTCGATCTCAGCATTTCAAAGTTTTCTTCAAGATCATGAGACACAAATTTACAAATGCAAGGAAGCAGACGATCATTTACTGAATTAAAATGTCGACAAATAATCTTCTGGGAAATCATCAACTGAGGCAACCCCGAGTAAAAATACACCAACCGAAGACATCTTAAATCGAGTCCCATCTGCGGATTTTATTTTGTAAAATCAACATTATTTCATATCATTCCGAGAAGAAAACAATCAAGAATCTATTTCACTTGTCATTATTATCGTTACAAATATTTATTTCTTAGATAAATTTATTGTCAACCACCTACTCATATTAGCTAGGCAGAATTCCGAATTTTTATATTAACTAATCTTGGTACATTTGTAGAGAATTGCTTCTTTTATTAAAATTTTGTATTTCACTAACGAGTTGTTTATTTCATAAAATCCAGATCTTCAAGTCATATTTGTTCCATTTTACAGTAAGGTATTTTATATATAACGTTTTTGATTCCGTTCATAAAATTAAATTTATACAACATAATCTTATTCTTTTGGAGAATTCTCATGTTCTTGCCGATTGAGCGAAACTGGTGAATGGTAAGTTGTTTGTAGGTACTTTATTTGGTTATCTGCATTATTCTTCTTAATCTTAAAAATTTGCTTATTGATTTTAGATAGCCTACCTCTATAATCTCGCCCACCTGGGACCAAATAATTTATTTCAACCTACACTGAACTTTACCGTTTAATGTATATCCTAACGATTTTATTGCTCTATTACTAATCTCATTAAAATGAAGTATAAATGTCAATTTTTGATCAAATACAATACCTAGATTTCAGATACTCTTTGTAAAACATGTTGATTTATACTATAATCAATTATTTTGTGGTTGGCAATTATTTCTAATAATTTATTGAATTCACATTCACGAAAATTCACAAATCAAAAAATGTCTAGAATCTCACATTTTATTTTAAATATTTAAATTTAAATTGTCTTTAGTTTTCTCTTCATATCCAAGGGTATTTTGTATCCTCTCTTTAATTTTGTTTTCCATTGTAATTTTGTTCTTAAATTGTATTTGGTTTATTTGATGTAGAATATTTAATGTCAATGTTTGTTTTACATCACATGTACCAATGTAGGTGGTATATATGTATATTTTTACTGTCTACAACAAAAGGCGGTTAGCCGTGTAAAATAATACAAAAATATCAATGTATATTTAAAATTGGTGAAACTTCTAGTAAACCGAAAATCCATCACAACACTCGATACCTGGTTGATTTTGAAAAACTAGTGACGCCGATCAAAGTATTTCATTTTTTATAAGTTTATATTTGAAGCACTAACTTTGTGGTTATTCATTATAATAAAATAAATAAAACAAGCTTCTTTGTCAAGTTACGTAAACCTTAACAAAGAAGCTTGTTTGCTTTGAAACCGGTCGGTGAAAAATAAAAATTAGTGGTTAAAAACTAATTTGTTTTATTTATTTTATTATTTCATTTTTGTTATTTTTTTCATTAATTTTGAAACATTGGCGTAAAATTTAATGCTCTCGATTTTACCGCGCTTAAGCAAACATTTTTCATTTCTAATTTTCCGAAGCACTAAACTTCCTCATTCAAGCTGTTGACGCTCAGAATATTGAAGAATACAGAGTATGTTTTATTTTTACAACAATCTATAGTATTAAAAATATTTCAAAAATCATTTCATGAAAACTGTATGTCCGCCTCGTAGTCAAATGGTGAGCGTATTTTCCTTCCGTGCAAAAGATCTCCAGTTCGATTTTTGGCATGGTAGACACGAAACGTTTTTTTCAATCTGCAGTTGTACCTCAAGCGAAATACTGATTGTGTAAAATATCTTAATTTAATGAAAATGATTCAGGTACTCTGCAGCTGGTGTACCTAAGCAGTGCCCAATGCACCATTATGTGCGGATAAAGAATGATGACGATGGCGTTTGGTAATATTTCAAATAATTTCTGAATGCCTTGAACGCTAAAGACTTCACTTTATGCTTTGAATTTTCCTAAAGTTAGATAAACAGTCTTAATTTTAATTTGTCTGAAGTAAGGACAGCATTTTGTTCAGTTACGATTTTCCCTAAAGTTTAAATACAAAAATTATAAGAAATTATCATTATTCAAACTTAAGAAGATTTTAATTGGATAGAAACATTTCTTCTGAATGAAAATGCAAAATGAAAATTTGTAAAGAGTTTGTTTTTGTTCTATTTGCTTTTATTTTCTTCGCCATAAATCATTTTTGTAAGCAAAGAAATTCAGATTTGAAAATTTTTTTAGAGAATATCATTATATTATCTAAATAAAAAATATCAGCAAATAATCATTAATAATATTTAAATAGTTTGTTTTGAATACCCCCTAACATGTTTTTTTGTTTCTTCGTGTTCAATCGGTCAGTAAGTTTGCCTACCATATAAGAAGTCTTTGATTCCATTAAGTCAAAATAAGCCTTAACTTCATTAACGAAAATAATTAAAGTACGCTGCAATTCGTGTAAAATTCAGGTCTCTATGCACCATTCGGTGCGAAAAAGGAATACCAAATGATAATATTATATTTTAGGTCAATATTTGTTTTTATTTATTGTGTATGAAGATAATTGGTTGAATTTCATATTAAAATTTGGCAAAGTACTTAAAATAAAACACTTTCTATTGTTTTAAAAAACAAATTCGCGACGCCTTTTGTCTTGTAATTGAATGATTGATAATCTCTCAACAAGACGAATCGCGACACATATATTTTTAGAATTAAATCCAATAAAAGTGTTTTATATTTTGAATACCTTACAAAATTTTCATAGTTGTATTTTCGTTTTTCCTAATGATTTTTGTTACTCGCAGGCTGCGAAAACTATAAGATATTACTGGCCCAGTTTTGTTTTGTTTTGTATAGTCTATTAGAGTGTTGCTAGTAATTGTTAGTGTTCAAAAATTAAACAAACTAAAAGTAAAAACCGGTTAACAAAGAAATGTACTTAAGTATGATTATAGTATTATATTTACAAATATATAATTTACTAAAGTTTATCAAAATAAAGTTTGAATGAATTCAAAAAGTAACATTATGTTTGCTGTAAGATGATGTAAATACATATGTTGGTAAAATAAGAATAAACACGAATTAATATACTATGTTGGATAAACTAACTTAAAAAATGATGTTTTTTGTTTGGTTGTTTTTATTTTTAAATACTAATAATATTGATGCTATAAATATTATACAAACAGAATGAAAACATTTTTGAGGAGAAAATATGGAAGTCAAGGCATTTCCAAGGCTTATGACCTGTCATTGGCTGGTTTAAGTGGCTACTTTACACACTATGTTACATTCACCATTCTGCAAACATCCACATTCCCTCAACTCTTTCATGTGTTGACTTTTTTTAGGTAGTGAGCTGAAACCTTTATTTCATTCATCTGGCTGAATTCATCTGGCTGAATTATTTTACATACCTGGTACCACTAGAATAGACGTTACCGAAACTTCTAGATGTTGGTTCTGCACTGCCGATGAGGAAACAACTTTACACATTCTATGTGAATGTGATTCTTTACATCGTAAAAGGAGCTTCATCCTCAGGGTATCACTGGTTAAACCTAAAGATGTTAAAGGGCTTGCTCCTTGACTTTAAGCCCGATACTTTAAGGATCTGGGCTTGGAGGGGAAGATTTAGCAAAATCTTAACTCTCGCCTTTCACACAGTAGCCTAGCCAGGGTCTTTATAGACCTGAGCTTTGCGGGCGAGAAGTATTCACGGGGACCCGTCACAACAGATCTTCACAATTTGCAATGATGTCAGAAGCTTGCATAGCATTGATCCCTACTACCAAGAAAAAAAAAAGAAAAAAAAAATACACCTGAAAACACTTTCTAATACAAATTGTTTATTTTATTGGTTTTATAGCTTTAAAGCTAGTTATATAAAAACTAGCTTTTGTTATTTTTATTTTTTTATTTTCTTTGTTATAATATATCATTTTAATTAAAGAGAATTTAATTAATGTATTTTAAGGAAAAGGACGTAAATATTATATTTGTTTTAATTTGTTATTAATGAAAATACTACTTTATACACGCAACTTTGCTTCCGTGGTATTAGGGAGAAATTTTTTAGAAATTAATTAAGAATTTTGCTAACGGAGTGATGTATTTTTTTAGAATAAAAAGTAGTCGTTATCGCCATACAGAAAAACGACGTTCCGTTAGTCTGTGGCGGCGTAGAATCATTATTCACTAAGAATTTTCTCAACGGAGTGATATTTTTTGTGATGAAAAGTATCCCATGACATTACTCAGCTCTCTGGCTGATTCTATTAAAAAAATCACGTGGTTAATTGGTTGCTCCATTGCGACGTGAAGAAAATACAAACAAACAGTCAAACACTTTCGCGCTCATAATATAAGAATAAATGGATGTACAATAGAGTGGGCCGATTATGTACGAAGTTATTTATTTTTTTAGGCATCAAAGTGAAAAGGGTCTAAAAAGTTGCATTTTGGATCACATTGAAGGTAAAAATGATTTAAAAGAATATTCCATACTACTTTTATAACTGCCGAAATATTTTGTTAATTATCTATTTTGATAAAATATTTTTTTGTTAGGATAGATATAACTGAATCACATAAAAAATTCGAACACGTTTTAAAACAACCAAAATGCAAAAAATTTACACTCCGCGGAACTGACTTCGTTGAGCGCCTGGCTTAAACTGACGAAAGCAATGGCTCATTAAAACAATGCTACCCATTTATTTCAAAACAAAGTGCAACTCACGTCCATAGATATTTACTTAATAATTTAATGCACACTGATTTTTTTTACTTAAATACGAAATGACAGCCGGTTTAGAGCAAAAAAAGACTTTTTCAAAAACATCAAGCTCTGATTGAGGCCAAAAGAAGCTTCAAATTTTTTTTTGGATATTGTTTGCATTCCGAGTAATCCAAAATGCAAAATTCGAAATTCGGAAAAAATATCGGCTCACCCTTATGTACAATATATAAAAGCCCCTTCAGTAAATAAAGAAAAATACTTTTACTGTTTAGAAATAATCATTTAACAAAAAACTGGAAAAAATATTTTTTGCGTATTTTGATGAAAATTTAACTTAAAACTTACAATAACGATCACTGAATTTAAATGTTTGGTTGAAGTTGTTACGACCCATCATTTGCAGAAATAGTCTGAATGTGTTTTTAAAGATGTATTAGATGTTAAAGGCGACAGGAAATTAACCGGAAGAGATAGAAGGCGGTACGAAATAAAAATTCTCCCACAACTTCCGATCAAAGCAAAATATATTTTAATTAAAACAAAGTTTTATGTACAAGTAATCTCGTGTTTGCCATGGATTTTAAAAAAAAAAATTTATGGAATTTTCGTGACAGCTTTGTCAAAAGGTAATTAATTTTTATTTTTATTATCATAAAATTAGAAACAGGCAGCTATCAGCTAATTCGTCTATGCCCCTATCTTATCTTTCTGATAAGTTTATTTCACTTCGTATTTATGTCCAATTTGTTTTTGGATGTATCAACAGATTGTGCCGTAACTATTTCTGTGGTGGACTATTTTACGAATCCACTTATATTTTTTTTAGTCGTATTAAAGTTAAACTCTGGTTTCTTGAATTTCATTGAATGTCTTCTCAGTTACGTACTGCGGTTAGACGTGAAAATGTCATTAAGTTCGCAGTCATAATACCCATGCAGCATTTAATAAAAGCCCCTTTTTTCTCTTCTCTGTTTTGTCAGGTCGAGTTTTCAAAGCCTTTCCTGATAAGAAAAATTTGATTTGATTTGATTTTGATGATTTTTTTATGTAATGCTTTATTACATATACTCCAGGAACTCGGCAATAGTTATTCCCACGTATCAAACATATTTAGTCTAGGGTATTGATCGCGCCACTTGCTTGTTGGCAGATGAACGCTTGAAATGGTTTAGTACGCGAAATGTGTTATCTTTATCTACTTTGCCACCAAACCCTAATACAATGATGAACAATAAGGTAGTAGAAACTCAGTACCTACCTTGTACTGAGTTTCTACTACCTTATTGTTTGGAACTTCTCTCGCGGCAGTCAGGATCAAATCAGATTCTGTGGTCAGCAAGGAAGGGCATTTGTCGTGGATTCTTGATTATTATATGCGATTACATGACACAGTGAATTACATGAGTTATTGATTGCAAAAATAACTTATTCGCGATCACGGTGAGAATACCAAAGGCACATGCACACACGATCAGTTCAGTTGTTTTTATGAGGCCGGGACAATATTGGTACCCATGGTAGGCATTGCAACATCTTAAGCAGGGCCCAGTAGGAAACAAATAAATTTAAACGCCTCAACTTAGTAAATGAAAATAAACACATAAAAAAACACAACGAGTTAATGTGGCGTAACCAGGTATTGCTCTTATAGATAGTGAATGGTCATTAAACCTTTAGTTTAATTGTTATATGAAACAGTCCTTTATGATTTACTTGTTATATTTATGGTTTAAATATTTTACTATTTGATTTGATTTTCACTTTTATTTTGAAATTGTTTTTAACTTCTTCTAAATGTGTTGTATGATTCTAGGGTTAAATTTTTGTTTCTTAATCTTAAGTTTGAAGTATTTATTTATTTATCTTTAAAAGTTTCACTCGTTGAAATATAAATGAACTTGTTAAGGCTTTTTAGGCTGTGCCGTGTCAAGCCACAATAATTTACAATTAAAAATACATGGTAAAATTAATTGAATTAAATTATAATGACGTGGGATGCAATACAATATCAATCCAGAAAAACAAAGTAAAAATAATAAAATTCCAAAGAAGACAACGTAAAAAAAACAGATATAAATATTAAAATACATATTAAGAAAAATAAAAAACTCAATTGAAATGATAATTTAGTTTTTATAAACGTTATATGGTTTTTATAAACTCACTCTTAACTATAATAAGAAATGAGAGTAATAAGGTAGAGAGTAATAAAGTAATGAATGTCTGTTTATTTTTTGAATAAGCAAACCAATTATAGTTATACTATAAGTTTTGAAAAAAGGTCTTTCGCTATCGGATAACAAATAATGTTATATTATATATTATGCAAAACATGAAAAGACCATGGACACTCTCATTCGTTTATTAAAACCTTTGTTCCAGCCCGAAGATTATTCAAATATCCTTTTTTTTACTCTCTTAGTTTATTTTTTAATTATTGAAACCTCTAAAAACGTCCCTATTTTTGTGTATATATTGGTAATCAGCATTATACACAACATTTTATTTTCGACTATGATAGCAGGCTTCTGGCTAGTTTGTTTGTTTTGGAGCGAGTTCTTATCGTTCTTTTAAATGATATGAGGCAAGTTTTAAGAATATTTCAGTCGAAAAAAAAAACACGTTTAAATGGCTCAAAAAGTGGCTTGGTTTTATAAAAATATTTATTAGGTGTACTTCTTTTTTATGTATTCTAATTATTATTCATGTGTTCTTTTAAAATTAATAAGACACAATTTGTGTTACTATTAACCAATATATCATAATGAAATAAATATATTAAAAACATATTTAAAGTTATTTTTAGTTGTGTTCGAGCACGGCTCGAACCTCGGGTCATTGTTTTACATTTCTTAATGAGAGCACCTTTTTATCAATTTTAGTAAAATAAATCTTAATTTTTATTTTCTATTAGTGAGTTTTTAATTTTTAACAAATTTTTTTACCGGACATGGAGCTTTGAGAAGTTATCTTTATAGGTTTAAATTAAGGAATGATGAATATTGTCCATGCGATGATATTTCTTCACAGAGTATCGAGCATTTGTTATTTCAGTGCCCATTTATCAGTTTACAACGTCATTATCATGAAGCAGAATGCAAGAAAGATGGAATATCCTTAACAGATATCCACACTGTAGTTAAAAGTAGTTATCACGCGCCATTGTTCTTGAACTTTGCAACAATGGTGATTGGACTCATAAAGGTAATAAACCAAAATCAGTGATCGAACAACCCATTTCCAAGACAAACAAAAACGATTTTTTCTGAGTACCTTAGCCTTGTACATGACACGGAAGGCTACTAAATACAGGGGTCCAAATATATATATTAAAAAAAAAAATATGAGTGAGTTATTTACAATTTGTTCCGCCCCATAAAATCTTAAATTCATTCGTAAATCATGAGAACGCAAATACTTATATTTATAAAGTTTATATTTGAAGCACTTACTTTGTGGTTATTCATTATAATGAAATAAATAAAACAACTTTGTTATTAACCACTAATTTTAATTTTTTCAAAAATGAAAAAAGAAACTAAAAAAAATTAAAAAAGGAATCCATTCATTAGTTACGTAAAATTTGACGAAGAAGCTTGTTTGCTTTGAAACTGGTCGGTGGAAAATAAAAATTAGTGGTTAAAAACAAAGTTGTTTTATTTACTTTCATTTATATTTACCTGCCCCCTTTTCAGGCAATTCTTGAAAAATGAATAATATATTATTCTTCTAGCAGAAACATAAAACAAAATATGTTTTAAGAAGCATTTCATTCATATTAATTTGCAATTGCCAAGTTACCTAACCTTGTTTTTATGCTGGAAAATTTTAAAATGAAAACTCATAACACGTAACCAGATGTTGCAATAAGACGGAAGTGTTATTATATGATTTTAGGAAGATAAAGAAAATGTCAAGGTTCATTATTTAATGAAATAGGGTATTAAGGTCAATCCTCGAGTCTCATTGGAAACTTTATTTGAATTAACCTTAAAATGCTACTTTCCACTGCAAGCACACGAGCGTCCTTTGTGATTTTTACTACATACGTTGGCGTTGGATCATTTTGTAACTTTATAGCTAAAACTATGCTCAATGAACAAGTTGAGTACAAGTTGAAATTGTATTTTGTAGTATTTTCTTAAATATAAAATAATACACACCCGAAACTGTTTTAAAGATAGTGGGTCTTTCTACATACAAAAAAGCAATGTTTATTTGATAATAAACGAGTAACTGTTTTAAAATTTGAATTTTCATATTTTACGATTTTAATTTAATTTATCTTCTCTATTTTCACTGCCCCTTTCGCTGTGTGTTAAATTCTATGAAGGGGCTTTATCGGATATTGTCATTCATACTCATGGTCATATAGTGTTGCAGCTAGATTAAAGACCTAGGAGTAATTCTTGAAAGTGGATTGCTGTTTGGGACTAATATAAATTATATCGTTGAAAGGTTTACCAAATGCTGGGCTTCATTTTGAGGATTTCCAAACTCTTTGAAAAACTGTAGAACATTTTTGTACGCAGTAACTTGGAGTTTGCATCCGTTGTGTGGAGCCTACAACAATTAACATACATTGAAAGGATGGAAAATGTTCAACAAAATTTTAATAAACAAAATAAAAACATTAAAACATTTTGCACTTATTACAGCCAATCTAATAAACAAAATTGATCATTTACCCTTGAAAATAGACGCACGATATCTGAATTATGATATTTATTCACCAACAAGCTACAAAAAGTGGCTTGGTGGGATTTTAGTTTTAGTAAAAATATAACAAGTGAAATTTTTTAAATTGTAAAAATGTATAATTATGCTATTAAATCAAAATATATATATATAAATTATTATATAATAAAATAGACTAACTAAAAATAGAGCAACTTGAGATGAAGACGACCAAGGAAGACGTGGCATGATCAGATAAACCAAAATCTTAAGTCTGGTCATGTCAAAAGCAGACAGAAGGGCATGTATGAAAAGATGTATGCATGTGGAAGAAGCTAGAAATATATACCAAGATAGACGTGTCTGGAAGTCTATTCTCTCTGCCTACCCCTACGGGGAAATGGTGTGATGGTAGTAGTAGTAAAATATACTATTTAAACCTATTCTCTTAAATACATTTTAATGTCCCCTTTTGCATGAAAAGAAATAAATATTTATTCCACCTGCCAGTCGTGTAGACTTATTATATCTGGCTACGATACGCTCTCACTTGCTCATCAATAATGCTAACTCTTACACACATCTGAAATCTTACTCTCATACAAATGCACTCAAACACACACTTTTGTTGCACCATAATTTAATATGTGTAATTTTTATTTAGAAACTTCGCTGGTGTATCTCTGA
Organism: Micrasema longulum; assembly: GCF_059751315.1. NCBI lineage: Eukaryota > Metazoa > Arthropoda > Insecta > Trichoptera > Brachycentridae > Micrasema > Micrasema longulum. Next base: position 356,883 of record NW_028278950.1, read on the forward strand.
ACCTTATTCTTATTATGTCATTTAATCATTGTTGACTGTGTGTTTCTGTAAAATAAAAAAAATAATATTGCAAACACAAATGTTACCAAAAACTGTATTTACTTGCATCACAAAAGCTTATGTCTTTTATAGTAGTTTAATACATTTTATTACATCAGATTGAACTATTATTATCACTGTTTTTTAATTTTTTCACTCCGGCGCCTTTCATATAAGTCACCAAAAAATACATCCCCTTATCATGGATGCAGCATTGTTTTTTTTAAAGGCCATTAACTACATTAATTTAATTAAGTCACAGTGAAAAGATTGTTAGTAGGAAGGCACTATGTTTGACAATTTCTACACTAAGGGTTAGCAACAGTACTTCCCTTTGATAGAAAAAGACGGCCCAAAATATCAATTCAGTTCATACTGAGAGACATTAAGCTCCCTAGACAACATGTAAAATTTAATTTACCAAACATCCAGCACATTCTCTAAAAGGAAATAATTTCGATAGTATCGGTCACCAAATTACGGGGCACCACGGAAAATCTCCAATTTCTCAATTTATGAGCTAACAAACTGATCTGAAATCTTTACCGTTTTCAACTAAGTTGGGATTCCAGATTGGTCTGATAACATCTATCAGACAGTCCATCATTAGTTTCCTTCCCTTATTCACAAAGGGACAATGCCATAACACATGTTTGGCCGTTTGATTTAACGCGCCGCAAACGCAACCTGGACCACTAACAGGAGCAAAAGAATGGAGTTAACCCCTAAATTCTCTGACCTGAAACCATTTGAACTACATGGTGATTTATATACCAGTGCTTGTTTTGAACTTTTATTCTCACGTCTGGGTAAAAGAAGTAGGTCCATCTACCCTTTGGAGAGGGGTCCCAACGTCTTGGCCATTTGTACATAATCAACTCCGTAATACGTTCAATGTCCGCCTTCTGGAGTTTCCCACGACTAACTACATGTCAAAAGAATGGCGTATCTCTGTTATATAATATTTGAAAAATAAACGTTTGTGACTTCTATTACTACCATCTTGCTATTTTCCCTTAGGTAGAGAGGATGGACCGCCACACACGTCTATCCTGACATTTCTAGCTTTCTCCTTGTTCAAACATGCCCGACAGTTGTGTTTGTTTACCAGACTTACGATTTTAGTTTATCTGATATGTCATATCTTATTTAATCATCCTCCTCCTAAATTACCGTTCATTCTCGCCACATACATCCGTTCAAGTATTCTTTCGTCATCCACTTATTCTACATGACCAAACCATCTCAGTGACACTTACTTAATCAATTATACCCTTAGATTTGCACTATCGTCAGATTTTATTATTTGTAACCCAATTATTCATCGAACATTTGTATTTCAAAAAACGTTTTGTATGTCATCAGCTAAGTATATAAGAAAAAATACACAAAACATCCTGGCTACATTGGATAAAAATGTCCAGGCGGATAAAGAATACAGTTCTGTAGAAACATTTTCGATAATGAATGAGAGATGGTTCCTCAGTAGAGATGCATGGCAGTATACGAACTTGAAAAGAATGAGGAATTATGATAAGGTTCTGATATACGTTAAAATTTTCAAGAATTTATACTATAGGAGCATTACGACTATTAAGTACAGTTAACAGAAGTGAGGGGTTGTGATAATACCACCGTTTACCTTCACGTACGTATAAATACATAAAGAGTTATATGCATAATTCTTCGATTTCACTACACGAGGAAGTGCGGATGTTATCCATGCCTTTCTCCAACTGAGTTTTTTCAGGGTTTGTTCGGTTATAACAATTTAAAGACCAGAATGAATGTGATTTTATATGCGCATTTTATTTTCTGAAATTATGCGGAGCATTAGTTTTTATGTTCCGTTAAATTACCTTAGACAGCGACAACATAGACTGTTCTACGTTCTAAAATAGAATCTACCAATAACTATGCCTGTTGGAAGGGCTACCTCTATGTTGAACAATATTACTTTGGACATTGATATTTTTCACGTCTCTGATGTAGTTTTTTGATACAAAATTCTCTTGTTTTTTGAACGAATTCTCAAGATATTAAAAAAAAAATATTCTTTATTTTTAATCGATTTATTTATAAACCCATGGAAAAATGAATAACACTCATTGAACAAATAATTTTTCGTTCAAAATTCATATGCTGTTGTCATTGATAATATTTTTAACATCTTTTGTAAATGTTGTCTGAGTCTTTTGTTTCGTTTCGGTAGTTTATTGTATAATTGCAGTTCCTGGTTTATTAGTCTCAACAGTCCTTGTCTTGTTTAAAAAAAATTAATATGATATTGTTCTTATATTATCGTATTGTGTCCATGTTTACTACAATTATTTTCAACTATAATTTCTTCGTCTACAATTTCATCTGCGGCTAATTTATGAATAAATTTTAATAATTATATTTGAAAAAGTTCAATTATATTTAATTGTTTAGTTTGTTTAGTCGGTCTCGTGGTATAATAATCGTTGCGTTTGCCTACCATGCAAGAGGTCTCGTGTTCAATTCCCGACATGGTTGATTTTTTGACATGATTGTATTTTCATACTCGAATATTCCATAGTCCCTGGACTGGCACCTGAAGCGTAAGACGGACAATCGTACCTGCATGTTATGAAAATGATCAAGATACGCAGATATTGGTGCTCCAATTCAGTGCCCTTTGCACGACTAGGCGCGGAAAAGGAATGATGATTGTTTAAAGAGTTCTGTAGTTTCTATTAGGTAAGACAGGCCATAAACTAACTTTAATATTTTTTTTGGCTGTCCTCGTAGTCTGTTTATGTCATTTTAATTTTCTGTTTCCCTAATACATATAAAATATTTTAGTTATTACGTAGGTTTCATATATTAGATTCTTTTCTTTTTTGGAACAAAGTTTTTGATTTTGAAAAAAGTACTCGATAATTGCATGTGACCATATGTTATTTTAAATTATTTAAAAAAATAAATATTTATGAATAAAAATGTGATATTTTATACCAAAAATATTTGTATACAAATAAAAATATGGATTTGAATTGAGTAGTAAAAAAAAGGCCCACGTTCAGATGTTAAAGTATTTGTGGGCAAGTCTTCCAAATTGCGCTTTTTGGCTGAAGTTTAAAGCTAAATTTTTTTATGTGTCTTTTTATGTTCAAAGTATTGTTGTTTTTTGTAAAAGCTGTAATGTATTGTAGTTTGAAAAAATAAACATTCAAAAAAAGTGAAACTGAATTGCAAATAATTAGGTGCGAATAATAAATATCTTTAGATTAATTTCCAAATGTTAAAAACTTTGTAGCTTTCAAAAAGATATATATTATATATCTAGCCCAGAAAGTCTATCTCAATTACCTCAAAATTATTAAATGTATACTCATATAAACCAACAAACCATCCGAGACATATAAAGTCACAAAATAGCACCGGTAAATAAAATAATAGATGTGATTTTTATGAAACATGGCAGTAAAAGGTTCCACGTACGATATACGGGCGTTAATAATGGCGAATCGTAAACATCTCACACTAAAATGTTACATATAGGCATAATATCGTTCGCTTAAACTTATACATTTATGTGACATAAATCTGATTCATAAATCCACGCATGTTGTTTTTGCAAAATTATTTTAGAAGGTACAAAAATATTGGATTAAAAAAAAAAATAATGTTATTATTCTTTCAATCGGAAGCCCGTATGATTTCTTGCAGTATATTCCCTATTAACTTTCGGGTGCTGATTTGAGGCATTTGCTTATTTCAATGTAAAATAACAAGTCGAAAAGTTCGAAAGTCATAAAAAAATTATTTCGATATGCGTTGACGCTTTTTAATAATTTGTCATTTTATGTACCCATGCAGGTGTCCGATATCCAATATTTAAAAGTCGGTTACACGTAGATATTAAAAGCATCCACCACATAACCGAATCCGTATTAAAGACTAAATGTCTTTCTTCGGATTCACTTATACAAGCAAGCATTTTTTTTTCATAACGAATTGATTATATTTCTTCGTCTACTAACCAAATTAAGTAAGAAAAAGCGCGAACAAATATTTACATTTACAACTTTAAATAACCCTTTCCCCTTTCCGTGTCACTTTAACCCCCCCCCCCCCCCCCTTATAAGGTAAGGACAAGGGGAAGTATAAATTAAATAAGTAAATAAATAAATCCATCACTTAGTTCAAACCTCTTTATGACGACATTGATAAAAAACGTTAGTATCTACTCTCTGGAGCAGCAGAATGCCCCCAGGTGACCATCAAAGCATCAAAGCCAGTCACCAGCGGCGAACCCAAAAAGTCCCAATCCATGTCGCAAATTACACATAAAAAATCGCAATCCATTTGTAAACAGCAATTAGCGTTGACAGCAATTTGTAGGACAAAAAATTGTCCCGTGACGTCGCCAGCGAGATAGACGGGCAAGGCTTTCTCTGCGAAGGTACTTCAGCCCTACAGGTAATTGTTATCTTTGTTTTTAGTTTTTGTATAAAATTGTAAGATTCAATATGTCCATGTACTTGTAATTTTCTCAAACTGAACGGTTTAAGTAGGTAGGAAGAAATTGCCTTAAGGCAATATGCCCGCCCTTATATGTTTATATATTGTATACGTATATAAAGTGTCAAATAATAAATAATAATAATAATAATTGGATACAAAAAAAAAATATTGCGCGCAGTAAAGTTCGGAGCATTAAATTGTGGAGCAAAGTTTCTTGAAAATGTACAGAAAAAAAAAAAAAATGTATATTTTAATAAAAACGCACTACTTTGATTAATGTCACTGGTTCATATAAACCAACCAATGTTGTGAGAGCTGTGGAGGATATCTGGTTGGCTTACCGTAAATAAACCAACGGGAAAAACTGACAAAGAATAACCTCTGATGTCTCAAGCGGAGTTTTTTCAGAAATACAAAACATTAAAAAATCATGGTGCTGATTGTACGATATGTAAAAAAATATTATTTTTTGGCTTAGATTAACAGTGACACAAAAAAAACAGTTTGAAAAATGGCACTGAAGTTCCTCATTCCAATACATCTTGGTACAAAATAAATTATATTTTTCTTGAGCTCGCTCGTTATAAACTTCGTCGTGTAATCATAATCGCAGCGCTCACGTGAGAACTTCGGCCAAATTTCCGTATTCTCCTAGCGTTCTGTTCCGCGCGGTCGAGGCTTATCACGGAACTGGGACAAGACAATATTGTCATATCTATATTGTATTGTTCGCACGTAAATGGCCCCTTATGTAAGCGCATTATACATAAACTGATGTAGTATGAATTCAAAAACAATTCCCTACAAAATTACATTCTTATGACATAGCTATAGAATTGTTTTTTGTAATATAAGCGAGCAAAAAACAGATAAACATTATCTTTCAAAAATCATCGAGATAAGGTTTTTTATTTGCTGACAAAATTTGAACGACTCGGAAAATATATTTATAATTCCGGTAAATTTAATTAGTTTTTTACAATGCTTAAATGATTAAGCTGCATCCTTAACCAAATTAGTGTTTTTTTTTGTTATGGATAACTTATTATCATCATCATTCTCTATTCGCACCTCATGGTGCATGAGGCACTGTATTGTTATATCAATCGTAGTGTATCTTGATAAAAAAATTGTTACATGAAGGTTAGATGACCAGTCTTACTCTTTAGGTACTGGTCCAGAGACAATGAAACATTCTGGTGTGAAAACACCCTTTAAATAAATATTTTATATCAACCATGTCTGGAATCGAACCCGAAACCTCTTGAATGGTAGGTAAACGCGCTGACCATTACACCACGAAGTAGACATATGCATACCTTATACAGCGCTATTTTTATGATTATAATCACTCAAGGGTCCTTTAGAAAAAAATATATATATTGATTTTAATCTGTATTATGGTAATATTTTTTTGATGTTGCGTATTCACTAACCTTACCAAACTCATTCGTTCTTTACTTGATGTATTGTTATTGTTTTTTTTGTACAGTACAAATGGGGGCTAGACTTCTAAACGTCCATGCGCTATATAGCTGCAAGACGAGTTGAATCTAGCTTTTTTATAATTATTAAAATTTTATCTTAATGGAATTTGGGAACTTGAATCCCGACCGCCTATGCAATCTGTAGCTGCAAAGCGTGTTGGTATGCTTATCGTACAGCGCTCTTGAGGTGATTTTCACAAAAATGGCGATCTGTTAATTATTCTTAATAAATAGATAGATAATCAGATGTGTGGTCTTATTTCTCAATATCAAAAATACACCTATTGCATGTATTCTGAAGTCGTTTAAGTTTATTGAGTTGTTTTCAGCTTAAATCAGTCTCGGAAACACCTGGGTAATCTAAAATGGGTAGTAGTGCTTGTACGAGTGATCATTTGGTATTAATGAATAGAATTTTTTGCAACTTTCTATGTGAGTGTAGACTGAAACATATTTTGTTGCTTGATTAATTAGTATGAGCTTGCCAGCAAAGATGTTCACCCATTAGTACATCTATTTTTTTTTTACGGATTTCCTGTTTTAGGTATTGGTACCATTGACATTAAGAGGATTCAGAAAAGATACGTCTAACTTACTAAGCAATCTTTGACTACCCGCAAACATAATTTGTGTTTAAGATGGGCTTATAAGTAAACCATGCTCTTTTGTTCATGTTAATACGCTATTTAGTGTATTAGAAATGGATTATATTGCTTAACCGGTGCTTTCAGGGGCCTTATGCTTGACTCATTCGTCTTTAGAATCGTATGCGACTTCCGTAATTCGACGAGTGACAGCATTCTTGAACCACCCATACAAATGCAGTCGATTGAAAACCAATAGACTTTATCTCGAATGTCCCAAAGCACTCGACATTGACAATCGAATGCGACATCGTAACTTCAGCTGTCAAACTTCCTTCTCGTGAAATGCTCGACATTCATGTTTGAATGACGAGTAGGTATTTTTGTTGTATTTTAACTGAAAATTTACAACACTGATCACTAATCAATGTTATGATGATGGCGTATCAACAAATGTGCAACAAATATAACTGTACTTATTTTTAATCCGTTATGAATTGAAGATTCACTAGAAACATGATTTCAAAATAATGTTTTCGCTCGTCAATGTCAAAATACGTGTTTGAGATATGTGTTATAACATGTAAGTGTGTGTTATGTCAAAAGCAAATAAAAATTATCAATGTTGCAGTGTCTCAGTAAAACATTTTTTTTTCCATAATATGCCATGTACAAAATATTTACCGGAAGAAGTCGTACAAGAAGCAATAAAAGTTTACGTGTGGCAGAAGATCCATAGATAATTACGGATTTGTTAGTGTTGCCACTTACTAATTCGTCTTTGTCATCAAATTGTCGAAGGGTTTTTAAGAATAGCATTATGACAAAGCAATCGAGATGCTCAATCGACTATTGTCGAGTGGGTGACAAAATGTCACATCTTTCTAGCATAAGGCTCCTGGTCTGATATGAAGATATAGTTTTAAATCATCTGCATAGAAATGATTAAACCAATTATATTAAAGACACCGGTCTTGAAGATGTTACGAAAGCGATAAAACTGGTCACTGGTTATTCCAAATTTACGGATCACATAACTCTTATTTTATTTCTAAAATAAATTACCATGAACTTTCACGGAGAATTTTCACTAACAAACTTGAATGCTATCATTATCAATAATGTTCACTTTACTACCGGGGAATTTCCTGGTGACAAGGTGAACATGTAACGTTTTATAAACTTGGGGATAGAAATGAATCCTTCAAGACTGGAAAAGACGTGTGTCATATATTACAGTCCGTTCTTCCTTAGATCCCTTTGTCCTGAATCCATTTCCGCTAAGTACAGGATATAAAGGCGAAAGACAAAAAGCAATTTCGTCGGCCAGTGAGGTGAGATTGATTGAATTGAGAACTATTTCCTTCCAAGAATTTTTCGTAACTAAAACTTTTCAAGATCAACGAGTCCAAGATCGATTTCAAGTGCTTACACATTTCAAATTTCATAGATTATTCTTAAGGATATTCATTATTGAAGCGGAATCTCAATTTGTATTACTGTAAAACGTAATTTTGCTGAAATCGACCCTAATCGCGTTCACCCGAAAGATTTAATACTCAAAATAATTGTTGACCATTTTTTATTTATTGAAATGAATACTTCTTTATTTGAATTATTTCATATGTTTTTAATTATTTCATAATTACTAAAAAAACATGAAATAATTTTATTTATTTATTTTTTTTATTTATTTATTTAAAGAAAACAACAGCCATTACAACAAAAAATACAGTATATACAAATAAACCAAAATTTTAGGCCAATTATAGTTTTCTATATAAAAACTAAATAGAATGTAAAAAATTTTAAAAAAAAGCGTACCTGTATTAAGCCACTCCGTATCATATCACTTGCAAAAAAAAAAAAAAAAAAATAATAACTAAAAGTACAAAATTTAATTTATAATGCACGCAGATGTTCAAAATGTAAAATTGATTTTATGGTGTCTCTTATATTATTATTTTTTCTTTTTCTACGAGGATTATTTTTAAATATTAGAACATAAGTTTAAATTAGTGTCATTTTTTAACATATATTTATAACTAATTTGAATCGGGTTGTGGTCCCGTGGATAGTGACTCGGACTCACGGCTCAAAGGTCTGTGATTTAAATCCCACTCAATCCCAACTCAATGCCCATGTTCTAATAGTGAGTTATTTACAGCTCGTTGAAAATGGCCCTCAAAATTAAATATTTGGGTAAATCATAAAAACGCAAATATTTCTTAAACAAAAAAAAAATAAGGAAATATTTTTGTTTTTTCTTCTAATTATTTTCCACATTCGCTACATCACATCACCAGTTGCTTCCAGGAGACCCTATCGCCAGCCAGCTCTTTCGCCTCCTCCCATGTCAATCTAGTGCCCCTTAGTTCCGTCGAATAAAGTCAAAAGATCGTCATCGACGGCCTTCCAGGACAGCGTGAGCCCGCAGGTTTAAAGAAGAGGCAACATGGGTTTAGTATCTCCTTAGGCATGCGCAGCACGTCTTCAATATGCAATATTTGAAAATGTTTATTTATTTGTTCATTACAAAAGTCAACACATGAAAAAAAAAGTAACTTATGACATGTTGACTCGGGACATAGGGAAATACAACAAAATGAAAGTTGGATGCATAATATTTAAAAACATAAAATAAAAAAATTATAACATACATAAATATCCATATCACACAATATGTAACAACGCGCAGCACTAAATATGCACTATACTTAAAATATAAAAAAATATGCAATGACTAACAACAGTCTCATGCAAGGGCCTTTTTTTCTAGACAAAATCCTATTTTGAATATTCCTCTCAAAGACAGCTTTCGTTTTGGAGAACTTAATATGGTCATCTAGGATATTGGAGCCATAAAATAAAAACATATTTGTGTTGAAGTCATACGTGTTTTAGACATAAAGTAATTCAAATTACATAAGAACCCCTTGCAAGCATTATTACTAATAAAAAAGCCTGCGTGTGGTCTAAAGAACAAAATGATTATTTATTTCATACAAACAAACTCCGCTTGATGACAGTTTTCACCGGAGTTTGCTGCATCCGTTCTCATATTTATTAATTTTTTACTAACTCAAATCACCGTACAACCAAGATTTTTTTAAGAAAATGTATTTTTTCAATGAATAACCAGCTAAGCTCAGCACGTGGGATAGAGGGGATATGGAAGGAGGTAAAGAAAGAAACACAACACCCGGAGTAATTGATAAATAATATTTCTTCGATTTCTTTATTGTAACTGACGGGATTCGAACCCGCGACGCTAGTTTCACAGTTTGGCATCTAACCAACTGCGCTACTACGCACAATGTATTTCAGACATTTTTGAGACATCTATTATCAAAACTAAGTATTTTGCTGTTTTGAGCTCTAGTTAGGTGCCATTATTTGTATCCATGGAGAAGAACAGGTGTTATGCAGGCGTTATACAGCCTGTAACTGGGAGGGCAGACCATCGGTGGCAGAGCGATGGGGGACCTCAATGCCTTTTGATTTAACCCCCATATATGTTCAGCGATATTCAGTCGTTTAAAATTTTTACAGATTTTTAAGAATTTTTATTAAAAATCCGATTTTAGGCTGGATGTCCCACAATAACTTTTAAACGACTAAATATAAATGAACATACATGGGAGTTTAATTGATAGGCATTGAGATTGAGGTCCTCCATCGCTCTGCCACCGATGATCCGCCCTCCCAAATACAGGCCGTATAGGTGAAATTAGTTTTTTACTGAGTAAATATTCGATTTACATACAGCCTTTATACCATATTTTGAGTATGTCCTAATTTTTTAATATTTTTTTTTGATTACAAGAATTACATAATTGATACATGTTTTTTTTAAACCATACAATCTACTTTTTACAATTTTATTATGTAAAAGCCGTTACTTTATAAAAAAAAAACGAGCTTTTATGTTTGGAGAGTGTCTTAAATTATTTTATTAATTAATAATTTGAAGTTATATAATTCCAAATAAACACAAGAGAAAAAATTAAAATTATACGAAATAAAAAGAAAAAGAAAAAACAATAATACAGTAATACTAATTAAAATAGAAACCTGTTTTTAGTCGGGTTCAAAAAATTTCTTTAAATTTACTTAATATTGATTTACTGATATACTTGTAATAGTTTTTAGTTCATTGGGGAGATTATTATAATTTTTTATTCCTTTGAAAACAAACTAGTGTGGGATCTAGGAATTTCGATATTATTTTGGTATCTTATTTATATATTTGAATACGGGATATATTTCGTTTTATTTTTATTATTTTTTCATTTTAATATTTTTCAGAAAATTATTCTGTATTAAAAAAATAATACAAACATTGTTAAAGTATAAAAAAATAAAAAAACTCTAAAGACAAAAAACACGATTTAACCCTCTAGGGGTCAGTAAGATTAACAAATAACAACGGGGATGAAGAACAGTTTAGAGAAGGAAATATGACCTGTCTTTTGCTGGTTTATGTGGCCACTTTACACAATGTGTAACATTCACCATTTTGTCTATGTTTCAATATCCATGTTTCTTCAATTCTTTGACTTAAGTTAAGTTTGACAGATCATAAGCCGTTATAAGCATTAAAAATGGATTTTTAAAGATATATTCACAAAATTTGTACTTTTTACACAACACAAAACAAAGTATAAGCATATTGATTTGTGTCTTATTTTTCCTTATCAAATAAAACAAGCGATTCAGTACATCTTTAATGTTAAAGTTTTATTTATTACTCAAATAAAAAAAAAAACTTTATGTGCTAGGACTGACAAAATAAGATCAACCCTGTTTTGGAAATTCCATTTTATTTCGCAAAATAGAAAAAATATATGGATATTTATTTCGACGGATTATGCAATTATCACATAAAATACATAATCGCAGAATAAAAGCTCTATAAATAAAACGAGTGCAGTATTCTTAAGGGGTTACGTGACCTCTTGTTACACTATAATCTGTATTGTTTGGCAAGAGACTCCGATCAATGGAGACATTTGGCCAACACTCTCGGGTCACCGTTTTATAACGTCTTTTTTATTTTTATAAATAAACATAATTTTAAAACTGAATTACGCCAAGCAATGTTTTAAGTATGTGTTATATGGTCTATTCCATAAAAAACATAATGAAAAAAGCATTTTTTTTGCTGTACTTTTTTTATTGGACAAAATAGTTTTCTTCTGTTGGGGTATTTTCGTTTAAAAAACCCCCTAAGGCGGAAAAAAAGGAATTTCACTGTTTTTTTTATTTGTCAAAAATTATCAGACTAAGTCCAAAACTAAAAAAAAAAAATTGATCCGTATTATAAGCGCTATGATTTTTTAAAGTTTTGCAATTTTGAAATTACTCCGCGTGTGACGTCTTCGGTGAGTTCCGCTTATTGGTGAATTGGCTTCCCGTATACTAGGAATCTTCTCAACGGAACTAGTGACGTCGTTCAAAGCAGTTCAAAGCAATAAGCTCTTATTTTTACCGCACGTAAGAAAAAAATATGTCATCAATTTTTAGTAGCACTGAACTACTTCATTATCCGATTCAGATTTTTTTTAAATAAAAAAATTCTTTAGCTTTAAACACTAAGTTTCTAACTTAAATGAAAAATCAATAAAACCGTTTTTCAAAATCCGTCGTAGAAAATTCAAAATGCTTTGGAGCAAGGTGTTGAAGAGACTAAATTGAAAATTAAAAATTTCTTCCAATTTAATTTGTTTTTTTATGTGGCAATATTTTAAGAATATAAAATGTTTAGTTATCAAACATTTTATCTCAATGAAGGCTAAAATATTAAAAATAAACGTAATAATATATAACAACAAAAACATAAACAAAAATTAAAAAATAATTTTAAATAGTACTTATAAGAAGCCGTAAAATATTCAAATGATTAAGATTTGGAGATAAATTTATTTACGAATGTAGAAATCTTATACGATTTGAAAAAAAAAAGTTTTTTTTTATTCATTTATGTATCGTATTGAAATGATTGCTTTTTAATAATTTTTCAAATAACACTTTTCCGACACAAATATTTGATTATTTTTTTATGGCTGTTATATTGTAAACTTCCTTTATTATTTACTGCATATCTTTGTTATTATTGATATCACTACTAATTTTTTTTTTATAAATTCTGGCTGCGCGGTAAGAGCCACTATATTCCAAAAGGCAGCCTCCTTGGTGTAATGGGTAAGACATTTATTTGGCTCACGCACGGAACGTTCGGAAATGTGATTTTTCTCAAGTCTGGGTGTTGTGCGTTGTAATTTTCTATTGTTATTAGGTATCCCGGCTTGTTGTAGTGCAAAAAAATATTTTCATCAATTTTAGAGAACCATTTATAATTTTAAAGTAGCGAACTTGCACATGAAGGGCTTCTACATACAATAATAAAATAGGGCTTGTAATTTCATTTGGAGATAACTCCCTTCTCGGCCATTGTTTTCAGCGTACTTGAGTTAATCTCATTAAATTTGATTTTTTTTAGAATTTATTTACAAACATTTATAATGACTCAATTAGAGAAAATATTTTCAATATCGAAGAAACACGTAATCAGTATATAAATAAATATTTATAATTTTTTCGCTACTAAATATTGTTTACATGAAATTTAATTGTCATTATAAATTTGCTATCAGTACAGAACAATTTATTCTTAAAGTAATACTTAAAAAGATTCCTTTTATCAACAAAAACACTTTTTTTGATCAAATTCATCAAAGATTAAAGAAAACAATAAAACAAAATTTAACTCAAGCATATCTTAGCGATTTCAGAATAATTTCAACTTACCAACATTTCATCGTTTTCCTTCGTTAAGTGCACCTCTGTTGTTAAAAAGAGCAGAGTTTTACATTTACTAAAAAAATACTAACTTTGAATATTTATTATTGAAGGTTATGGAATTCAACCATAAACAAGTACCTAGGTAGTAACTTACAAATAAAAAGTTACTTAATCTTTTTTACGTTCTTCTTAATTGTTTTTAAACGCTTGCAAGACATAATCAGGCATTTTGGTTTATAACTAAATGTCAAAGTCACGTCAAAACTCAGCGGGCGGTGAAAGAACGACTAAATACGCGTTAAGTGGCATAATTTTAGAGGGCTCAAGGTGCATTATGTGTATTTTTATTTTAAAAAAACAAACCTGTTTCTATAGTTACGTAAGAGCATTATGAAGCAAAATTTTGCAATTATACTTAATAATTTTTTATCTTAATAGGAAATGCAGTTTGACTTTTCTTCATACAAATGTATTCCCGTATTTTATCTCTGGATTATGACACTAGAGCAGTTATTTTTTTGAACACTTTATATGATATTTACCGTTTGCGTGTCTCTTTTGTTTTTGTTTTTTTTATATATTGTTTATTATGAGAACAAGAACCACTCTAAAAACCCATAATAGCGCCCAGTGTTATATGCTGTTTTCGAGCGCGCGGTAAACAAATATGATAATTATTTTTGAAAAACGCAAAAAAGAACAAAAAAACAACTTTTATTTTGATACTTAGTCTAAAAAAATGAACAAAACCAGTTGTGTTTTGAAGGGCGGAAAACGGGATAAAGAAACGTCGATATTGTCTATTTAAGTAAGGCACTTCAATATCGAGGAGGCATCTGTAAACCAGTGACAATAAAAAAATGTTCAATTACCAATTTATCGAAATTGTCTGTCACCGCATATCATCACAATTTATGTAATCCGAAACACAGAAATAGTATATGTCGATATTTGACTTCAACTTAATACAATGCTAAACTTTCAATTGTGTTCATTAAGTATATAAAATATACAAATGTGTATGTTAATGTAGCTAAAGCAAAGCATTCTCGGGTTCAGCTCGTACGTAATAAAACAGTAAAAAATTTGCATTAATAATTGTAAAAAAATAAATTAAAAAACTTCATTTTTTAAAAGAAACATTTGAATTTTTTATGATATGTCCAAAATATTTCAATTTTGGTGGCCACTTTCAACGAGTTGTAAATAACTTACTATCATAAAATGTGAACCTAGTTGTGTTAGGGAATTTAGTTTATTCTAAAATCTAATAAAACAATACGAAACGATACTACTTTGAATGAAACTATTCAGACGACCATAGAAATCCACACGGTACAATAAAATTACATTGAAGTCAGAAAATATATGACATTCTCTAAATTCTGTTTATTATTACAAGAATTCCCTAATTTCCTAATAAACAAACCAGCCGCGTGATATCCGACGAAGAATAGCCTATTTCAAAAATTATAGTGGATTGACATTTATTCGATTCGTTAGTACATATTTAAATTAGATTATATTTATATTTTTCGTTTTTTTATAAAGCTTTATAGTTAATGACTGTAATAAAAATATCAACTAAAACCCCTCTGTTAATACTTATTAAAAAAAAGTGATGTTACCGTTCTTGTAATTTACCAAAATATTCTAACTGTAGTGGCCGTTTTCAACGAGTTGTAAATAACTCACTATTAGAAAATATAAATCAAGTTGGGGTAGATTGGGGTTCGAAACTTGGACCTCTGATCAGTGGATCCGCAACACAAACCACGGGACTACGACTCGATTAAAATAATACAGTTAAACTAAACAAAAGATATTTTAATGATAATTTTATCAAAATCATCATTTAAATTTAGCGAGTTCTCTCAAGTCAAAATTCGGCAAAAATAAATCAACTGGACATTAGTCGGTATCATGGTGTACTGGTTTTTGCGTTTACCGGGCATTAAATAAGAAAAAAACTGTAAAACAATTAATATCGATCCACTTTTTTGTATTTTATAATGCCGTGTAAATTTTTGCCGTGGTGTAAATGGGCCAATCATGCGATTTCACGCTGTGGGCTTGTGGTTTGCATGTGCGCAGCGGTCCAGTTTCCGTGAATATACGGTAGATTGAAAAAAAAAAATCTTTAAATAACTTCAATCTTAGTCCACTACAGTCCTATTTAATATTTCTTATGGTCTGGATTTGAATTATGTCTCTAAAATCAATTTGACGCTTCAGATTCTTTTGCAATCTGGATTTTTTTTGCAATTTTAGACCATTCCTGTTTTTCAGTGACTTTTTTTTTGTTACTTTCAATTTATATCCGAGAATGAAAATTACGCGGATAAATAACGCTTTTGTGTAATGGACCAGAGTTAAAATTTGTATCTGTATCTTTTGATGATAAAAATAAAAAGGTAATTTATCAAGAACCGTTTTCGTGAAAAATTCCATCAAGCTTGCTGATAATACTATTTATCTAGGTATTATGAAAAAAATAACAATAAATCTCGCACGCGTTCGATGTTATTGATTTATGAACAAATTTTGGTATGATCAATACCTACTCCACATTTCTGCGAGCCGGATTAAAGCGTCCTACGAGCAAAGGGTGACATGTGCTCTAGCGTGAGAAGAATTAAAGAAATATTGATTTTCAAGCAAGACTGAATAAATAATGTTACAAACTATGTAATGAGATCATTAAAGTTAATCAATGACATGACCACTATGTAATTGCCCAAACAGCATAGTATATTTATTTAACATAATACTTGTCAATTTGATTTTAATGTTTACACGTTATATTGAAGTGTTTATATTCTTTTAAATATGTATATTTGTAAAGTAAAAGGCACTGCGTGCCGTGTATATTAATAAATAAATAAACATCTATTTTGTTTTAAGAACCAGATAGATCGCCTTTTACCGGTGGTTTGTCATCATAAAACCTATATTCTTTGTTTAAAATACTTAAAAAATATTTTTTTCCTTCATTCTAGGGTAGCATAAAACTGGCAAGGCGTATTGTAAAATTCAACAATGATTTTTATGCCATCACAAAGTACTACAGATGAAAAAGAAACTGTCTGCCGCGTTTCTCATGTTCGTGATAGGAGCTTAATGTAAATATTATTCATTATGTACCCGAGTTTTATAGGTCAGTAAGCTCGCAGTAAAAATATCGAGTTGTTGTTTACAAATAACTGTTTATCAGCAAAAAGACGCCGGCTAAGTAACGACGAAATATAAAAGGCTTTGTTATATCTGTAAAGCGTAAACAGAAATATTTGAAGCATTAACTTTGTGGCCAATTATTTTATAAATGTACGTAAATATTTAAATATGCCCAACCACTTACCAATTTTTTTATGACAATCGGTTTCGGACGTCTAACACACTAATTATTCTTAAGGTTAATTAACCCATCGATAATCGTTTTTGAAAAATAAATAAAAGGCAAATAATTTAGTTAGAACCCTTTTTTATGGAATTATGTTTTTTTTCCCTTTTTGAACAAAATGTAGGTTGTGAATATTTAATTTGAACAGTATGTTATATCTATTTTTTATATTCATATCGGATATTCAACGGCGTTGAAATGTTGATAAAAACTAACACTATAGAAATGAAATGTTAACAACAATCAAACTAAAAAAAGGGTTGAAATTGAAATATTTTAACTTTTTTATTTGATCAAAACGATAATCGAAGCATTATTTTTCCTAGAATTAAATAAGAATTATGGTATAGAAAATTTTGTTTTTCAATTTTAAATGATTTATCTAAATCATTGTCACTTATTTATTTATTTTATTTAATGCACAAAATACACAATTTTATCATAGGGCACAAATATATTTTTTTTAATGTCCCGACTTGTTGGAAAATTCCGTGTTAAGTCGAAATTCGTATATATATAAATCAAAAACATTTATAAACATATTAAACAATTTACAAAATAATAATAGAAAAATTTAAATGATAAAAATTTATGCATGTCAAAAAATGAAATGCAGAAACATAAACTAACGTTAGTTTTATATTTTTTTCCAGTATGTGCTTTGTGAGAACTACCCTAGCATAATGCGGTTTTTTTTAAATATTTATTAACTTGATTTTTAAAAGGCACGGTTTTGAATGAACGGTGTTTTAAAATGGCAAAATCGTATGTTTTTCTTACTTTTTATCAGACTATAACGTAAGGTGTGAAACTAAAAATACGTCAAACAATTAATTTCTTTAAACTAATTATTTTAAAATTTCGAAATAGGGGATCGTTTTTTCAAAACACGATTTTCGCCCCACATGGCGTTTTTTAGATTTAAAGCCAGTATTAAGACGCACCAATTACCTGAATAAAACCCACCAAAACACGCTAAGAACCGGCTTTAAAAAATCAATGTCTTACACCAGCGGTTACCAACCTTTCTGCCGCCTCCCCGAAAAAAAAATTTTTCCTCGCCTCCCCATATTTTATTTTTAACTTGATTAATATAAACACGGTTTAAATAATAAAAACTTTTTAACAACAATAAAAAAAACTGAAAATTACAATTGACAGAATAATAAATAGGTCGTGCTATTACATAGTATATACGTTCATATATATTTATTTTGGAGGATGGGTAAAAATTGAATGTGAGGTTTGTTGTTGTTTATCGGCACAAAGTTTATCAAATCTTGGAAGGAATGTGGAGAATGCCACTCGCATTTTCTTTTCGACTGCTAACCTGGCTCGATATTTGGTTTTCATTGCAACCAGTGCCGAATAGTTCGTTTTGCATAAATAAGACGTTACAGACGGTAGAGGTACCCGCATTTCATTGCGATACAAAGATTCATACTCTCCGTTAAGATTCATAAAAAAATATACAGTTCTATCAATCTCAATTCCTCAAAAAAAAATGGAAGCCTCTCCTGGCATAGTCTCCGCCTCCCATATTAGAAACCGCTGGCTTACACGATAAAATATAGTGTTTCGAAAAAACCCTGATTTAATCATTTATTTTGGGTGCTAATGAAATATAAAAGATAATTATGAACTCATAATTAGATAACGTTAAAGTTTAATTGTAAAGTGTAATTTTTAGAAACAAAAATTGTTCATCAAAACTATTGTAAAAATTAATTACGCTTCAAGCGAATACCGTGTTAAATCGGACAGAGAAAAAACAATACATTTAACTGCATAGTAAATTTGTCTGTCTAGTGACTAAACGATCGATGTATAGGTAAATAATACTAGACTGAACCACCTATATTGAAACTAATAGGCAGGAAGCGAGCTAAAGTTACCATGTCTAATAAAGTCCGCAATTTATCAAGCTGAATTTTGTTTTCATTTATTGTCTACTCAAATCACTTCACTCGGGAGTCCGTTCTATATTTCCTCCACTTTCCGGATGAAAAGTATTTCCTAGGATTACATGAACAAGGACAGAAGGCAACTTCAGACTGCGGCCGCAAACGTAAGAATGGGTCTGGTAGGGAGAAATATATTTTAATTTTGTTAAGTGTATTAATCATTTGGTAATGTCCCGCTTCAGTCTCTCTCTTCCTTTGGTACTCCTACTATTATTACATCGGTATTATGTTGTCAATTTCATAACATTAGTATGTTGTCAATATAACTATTCTTTCTATCAGAGGCTCTGCTGGCCCATCTGCCGTAACCGTCGCACGCGAATAATGCAAAAGGTCTTGTTTTTTGTATGATTACTTCCATAACAAACTTTATCTGCTTATTCAGGGCAAATTGCCACCTCAGTAATTTAATCCCCGCAAACTCAAACTGCAAGAACGGATAGACGAACAAACTTTGAAATCGGGAGGTCTAATATTTGAATTCAATATTTCATATAATAATGTTGACCTTATGTTTACTTATTACCGTAGCACGTGTGCAGTCTACGACCAACGCTATGCCCCGTTCAGTGTAATGTTGTCTTTATCTAATTTTTATTTTTTGGACGAAAGATTTTTGAGATCATGTATATAAATTGTAAGTATGATAAATTTACATCTTAAATGATTTTTTTAAGACAATCTTTTAAATTTTTTAAGATAATATTATTATCCCTAACACGTAACCTCTTAGTGTTATACTCGCAAACATAAACATAATAATATTGAAAAAAATAAATCTAAATATTTACAATAATAAATAAAATGGATGCTTACATAAACGAACAACAACTTATTGAAATTGAACATGTTAAATATTTAGGACTAACAATAGACAAACAATTGACATGGACAACTCACATCATTAATGTAATTGGCAAAATAGCAATTTTATCGAGTCTTTTTTCAAAAATTAAAAAAATTGTTCCAAAAATGGAATGATTTTTTTTGAATGAAGTTTTTGTCAAATCTAAAATATGTAATATGCAACAGCTATGGGAAACAGGAAACCAAAATGACATAAACAGACTAGAACCACAACAAAATAAAATATTGAAGCAAAAATTTGACCTCCCTTATCTAATGCTAACTAAAGAACTCTTTAAAAAAACTAATTAAATATTGATGAATTTTTTCAACTAAAATCTTAAAAATTTATTCATAAGTTAGCCACTGATATCATTGAAGACAAAGAACTAAATCTTGAAAAGAATTGTAATAAACATGGACATAATACGAGAATATCAGAACAATATCCCATACAACATTTCAAAACGAGACAAGGACAATCAAGGCTTTCGAGAGACGAAACTTTTCAAAAGATGTTAAAAATATTGTTATCAACAACAGAGTATGAAAAAAATGATGTATTATTTTTGTAAAATGAATGTAATAATTTTGTAAAATGAATGTAATAATTTGTCAGGGTTGATAAATAAATTTTCAAGTAAAAAAATAATTAAAAATGCAAACAATTGTAAAATACAAAATAATAGAAAGCGAAATATATTTTTAAAAAATAAACAGACAAAATATCATGTCAAAGAAACAATTCACAGGATATAAAAAGGTATACTATTTATTAATCAAAATCTTTTTTAGAGTAGGTGCATGAATGAAGATTGCAACCATTATTTTTCACAAACAAACGCTAAATGTATTAGGTATTAAATAAAAAACAAATTTGCCAAAAAAACAATGAACGTGTTATTGAAAACTCATAAACTTAGTGCAACTTTACTGTTTTTATTTGCCTTCATTTTAATTGAAAATAACGGAAACTACTCGTTCAGCTTTCAGAGCGAAATCCACTATTATTTCTAGAGATTAAATTTCCATACGTAGCGCAAAGACTGTTCAAAGTGAATTTTGCTTTAATAAATTAACGCCACATCCTGCTAATAACAGTATTTTATTTAACAAAATACGCAAATTTATGGTAAGTAAAAATTGTTTTTAAGTTTAACTTTTAAAATACTGTGGTAAATAATTCCTTTGCGCGCGGTAATGTAACATCGTGTTACCAAAGCAAAAGACGGAATATTCTAAAGTTCAGACATTTGGAAAAAAACCGTGGAGACATACTGTTTAATAATTCTTTTTCCATAATTTATAAAAATAAAAATATAATTTGGCCCTATTAAAGCAAAATTATTCAATGAACTTTTCTGCTCACACAAATTTAAAATACACATTCGGTCATGATATTCACAACTACAATACGCGTTACTCAGGGAACATTCATGTGTCTGAGTTTCGCTCAACGAAGTTCGGCAGAACGTTTCTGGAAAATATTGGCCATTCCAAAATTAATTAACTGCCTGATGAGCTAAGAGCTAGTGTGACATCACAGCCACACAAGAGTTACACATTGGTAATCAATAGTGATTGACATGCATTAAAACAGAGATGGTAAACATTTTAGAGAAGGATACGGAAGTCCAAGCATTTAAATCTAGTAAAGGTTTATGTGGTCAAATTGCGCACTGTGTAAAATTCACAATTTTTCTTACTATAGGATAGGTGCGCGTAAGTAAATTTGAGGTTGCATGAGAAAAATGAATTACAATTGAAGTTATTTATCAAGTAGTTACACACGAGTTACATCCTATTCTTTTGTTCGGAAGGAACTTGCAAATACTGGCGGAGAGCTGGAGGCCGGGCGACACGAAATGCCAAGATGAAAATGTTATGAGTTCTTCTAATGCACGGCATTTAATATCTTGTCCGAGCTGACGTTGCAACGGACTACGCGTTGCAGGCAAAAGCAGAGTTCAGACCTGTCAACCTTACGGCTGTTGGTGTTGCCCTCCACAATGTTAAAACATCTATATTTTTTTTATTCTTCCACCTGAAAGTTCTTCCTCCACATATCCATAACCGTTTAAAAGACCGTTGGTCTTTCTATCGGTTTTGGTCATACTTAAAATCAATGTTTGTTTTTCAATAAACGGGTTACTTTTTTTAAATGCTTAACTTCATATGTCACGATTTTAATTGAATTTAACGGTACAACAATCACTCCTCTTTTTACTGTGAGGTAGACAAATTATGTATATGGAGGGCTTTTGTCGTATATTATCATGCATCCTTATGACCATATTAAAAACACGAATGTCAATTAAAATCAAATTAGACCTAATTATTTTGAAATTTCTTAACTCTGACTCCTTTTCTATTTATTTACTTGTAAGTAGTCTATTATACATTATTTGAGACAAAAGTCTCAACTCCATGGGACTAAAAGTCCTGTGTTGAGTTGAGACGAGTAATTAGTTGACACAGACATTAGAGTAAATCATCACAAATATTATATTGGATCAGAGACAAAACAATGATTTTTAAAATACATAATATTATTATGTTTCTAAATATTATATTGGGTCAGAAAAAAAAAAAAATTATAGAAAATAAATGCATAGCTCATCAATATGGTAAACAGCAAACTCAAACATTCGGAGAATCATCAAATAGTTTTCCACTCAAATCCCCCCCACTAAGGAAAATCCAGTATTTAACTCCCCTCTTGAAGATAATTTTTATTTCTGAGAGTTTAATACGCTCTTTTAAAATATGTAATACTCTCGGTGCGATAAAAAAGAGATGTCTCAAAGCAAAAGCGGTACGAATTTTAGAAATAAAATAATTCATGTTCTGGGAAAAACGTCGTATAAATTTTTTGCTGAGATCTCTCCTTATTATTTGACCAGAAGTGGGTAAGTGTTTCTTTTAAGTACAGTTGTTTCATATTCAGCATCTTCGTGTATTGGAACAGCTGTTCTGACGGGTATGTTGGAGGGCGCCCGAATATTCTGTGAAATTATGAGAGGCTCAAGATGGATGCCGCACAATCACCTCAGACAACAATTTCATAGGTATAGCATATCAGTCATTAAAAGATAAATCCTTTAATCATGCATGTACCACCGCTCATTTTAAGGTTATTAAGAAAATCAAATTTATCAAGTCACATTGAAATGATTTTTAGTAGAAACGTACTATATTTGACAATTTCAATACTAGGGTTGGCAACAATGCTTTTTAATTGGAAAGGACGGCACAAAATGCGTATAATATTCTTCTAACTGTTGATTTTTGTAAAATTTGAGAGCTGAAGCCATTGTTGATAGAAGTAGCAGGTAAAATTCTTCTGGCTTAATTATTTTACCTTTGTAAAAATGCTACGCCTGAAAATATTTTGCAATTTTTATTATTCTTCTTCGGGAAGTTCAAAACAATGAAAGTATTTAAAAAACTAAATTTAAATTTTTGTTTGTATTTAGATAAAAGTTAAATTCGGAAGAACGTTTTTTTTTCCTCTGACATTTCTATTTATACGAAGACATTTTATTTCTGCTTGATGCTCCGAGAAGATTTCTTATTTACCTGTTCAGTGCATAATTGATTGAGAGAAAATCTCGGGGGAACTTGAGAAAGAACAGTGAGATAGGAAGGGAATCTCAGGTGCATTTCAAGTGGCAGAGCAATGTCTTACATGCAACTTGACGTAGAATTTTAAGGAGTATTATGGCCAGATAGTGAGACATGCATTGTGTAATGTGTGTATAGTGTATAATATGTTCACAGTCGATAACTCCATTAGAAATAAACCTCTTAAGAGGAATCCCGGTCTGACTTTTTTTCACATAAACGTATCGTGTTATTAAAGTAGTGTAACATTGCTACATTTTTCCTTTTTTGATCAATTCTTTCTAATAAGAGCTAGAAGCATCCAAAACCCAAAAAATCGCCCAATTTTATCTGCCGTCTTTGGACGTATAGTATAAAAACATGAATTATAATTTAAAAAAACGGAAAAGATACCGACACAGAAAATTTCGTTTTATTTATTTTTGCTTTATTTAGTTAGTTTATAGCATCTCAAGAACGAATGTAAATTTTTTAATAACATTACAATTTTTTTTTTGTTTTTCAAAAACATATTTTGATACTCTTTCTCAAAAAAAAATCTGTTTAGTTTTCGGT
The DNA here is from genome assembly GCF_059751315.1 of Micrasema longulum. NCBI lineage: Eukaryota > Metazoa > Arthropoda > Insecta > Trichoptera > Brachycentridae > Micrasema > Micrasema longulum. Next base: position 380,677 of record NW_028278950.1, read on the forward strand.
TGCGGAAAACGGGATACAGAAACCTCGAAAACGGCAAACAGTCAGGCAAAATTAGTCCCACGTGCAGTTGTATTTTTCGCTCAGTATTGGGGAGACATTTGCAAGAGAGTGACAAGGAAACTGTATTGAAATACCTATTCTTAAAAATTTACTTGCATCGCATATATTCTTAATATAAGATAGTCAGTCTTACACTGCAGATACGAGTCTAGGGACAATGAAGTACTGCGATATGAATTATTTTTTTACTAAACCCCTTTTTGGAATCAAAACTGGGACATCATGTATGGTAAGTAAAACCTAACACATACCTACAATTATTAAACATCTTTCGTGTTAAATCATTCTGCTTATGTATCCCAGAGCCGTGTAAACACGTGATTATATAACCATGCGTTGTGTCCCGGTCCCGTGTTTTCACGTAGTTTACCAGCTGTCCAAAAAAGTGCATTATATTGACATCTAGGGACTTTTATCAGTATTTTTTTGCTGTTGGTAAACCACGTGAAAACGCGAGACCGGTACACAACGCTTGGTCATTATAATCACGTGTTTACACGGCTCCGGGATACAAAGCACAAAAAAAGGAGTGAGGCCTTGTATATTTGCGAACATTGCAATGAGCAATGTAGCTTTCCATAAAGGCTAATGTTGGCAAAACTATCATACAAATATTAATTATTCAATTATTTCAAATAAATTTGAGATGTTTCAATTGGTTTAACATAGTACTTTCATAATTATGACACTTTTAAGAAACCCTTCACAAAGCATGAAATTTCACAAAAATGGGCCGGGCACAGGGTAAATTCTATGTGTATTCGGTTGGTACTCCAAGTGTTAACATCAGCCAAACCTAACCAGTAAACCATGATTTCACCCTTGTATTTCGTAACACAATAGATATATTTGAAAAAATATTGTTCAGTATCAAGATTTCTGAGCACTCCTTTTAAAACGTAGTACGTATATATTTTAGTTGCACGAGGTGTGTTTAGAAAATAGCGGGAATTTTAAATCTCGCGGGTTAAGAAAGTCCGATTGCCAAATTATTTTATATTATGTTAGTACACATGCTCCTGAAGTACGCTAAAACTTTCAGCTGTATTTATTGTTTACTTTGTCTGTAGCACCCGCTGATGTAAGACGTGTTTTAATGAGCTCGGTTATTTTCATTGGGTTTAAAAAAATGGGCAAAAACTAAATAAAGTGTAACAAAGTTTGTGAAATGTTAACAAAAGTCTGTTGTGAGTAAAACAAGAGTTTACGGGTGATATAAGCGTTTCCAAGATGACCGTGAAGACGTTGAAGATGACGAACGGCCCGGACGCCCCAGCACATCAACAACCGATGAAAACGTGGAAAGGAGAATGAAATGGTTATGAACGATCGTCGGATCACAATCAGAGGAGGTGTTGATAATGTTGGCGTATTAATAAGCTCATGCCATGAATTTTTTTCCAATGTTTTGGGAATGAAACGCGTGGCAGCAAACATTGTTCCAAAAGTTTTTAATTTAAAGGCCCAATCGTCCCAGTAAGGGCATTTAGGATCTAAACCAGATAATCTAGACCCAGACTAAAATCGCGGAGCACACCAAACACATCTAACCTTAGCGGCTGCCACAAAAAAGTAAATAATTAATACAGCTGAAAATTTTAGCACACTTTAATGGCATGTATACCAACATAATTTTTAAAAAATGACAGTCGGACTCTCCAAACCCACGAAAATATAAAAATCTGGTTATTTTTTTGACACTCCTCGTATACACAAATTCACTTAAAAATCCGAATTGTTTAAAAAAATATTTGGAACATGTAGAAAACAAACTGCTCGTTAAATTTAATAAGACCCTCAATTTTTCAATTGTGTTAATAACTTATGTAAATCCCTCACTTAAGGGATATCTTTTATCGGTGGAAATAACGAAATTTATATTTGACTGCATGATTGTCCTCAAGATTTTCAATTCCCTTTTCCCTCTTTGACTCTAGGATAATATTTGTTATTTAATATTCTCAAGACAATTGCTTTTTTATTACGCTTATTTAGCATAAAATATATTGAATACTGCTTTCAGCATATTTAATTCATGGAAGAACATTTTGATAGAAAATATTTTGCGAAAATAAACATTAAAAGTTTGAAAAACAGTATTTCATCCTGACTTCAATCTCTCTTCATATTAATCAAGGATTTTTTTTTTTAGCAAACAACCGCATCTGCTACTCCCTTATACCAATGACTCTGTATAATGATGATATCCACAAATTAGTCAATAATTCATAAAATATTTACCTTACACGGCGCAAATATCGCGAGCAGTTTTAGCCGCTTTATTTCTTCTATCAATAAATCTGCTAAGCGTTATTGTAACTTTATTACGTTTTTAGTATACCCACAAAAAAAATATCAGTTTTTTAATTAATTTAGCAACTCAAATTGGCAACCATTATTTCTTTAAAATTCGCAATGCTTATAGTAATATATTATTCACTAGTTTATACCCTATACTGTTCCATTCAAAACAGTACATAAGAGATTATCATAGCCTGAAAAGTGGCTGATTCAATTGGCATGAATTTTTAAAAAAATGTTTAGCAAGTTTTGACTTTTTCCAATTTCGTTTAGTACCTCGCATTTATTATTCATCTTCAATATCGTTTTACCAAATTTCAAAAAGATTGTTTGAGATAAAATTTCATAATAACAATGGAACAATGTATTCAGTAAACGTTTTTACTTTTCAAACTTTAGAGAATCCGTTTTATAAATTACAGAAAATACTGTAAATAACAAAATTGATATTTTTTATGATGCTTTCCCAACTTTCGCGAATAATATCATAGGAATTAATCTTAGTTAATTATTAAACACTTCCAACTTATTTTTATTGTATTATAAATTGTATAAGAAAATTTAAATAATGCATAAACAAACAACATACGAAATTTCTTGTTTTTCAAATTTATTTTTATTTTAGAGGATAGGTACAGGAACAGGAAATATGAAAGGAAAAATAATGAAACACAATTCTGTCAATAATTCTGTCTATTTTTATAATTCTTTAATTGACGATATACTTATATATGCATGTAAAATCATATCGACTAATGACTTCAAAATTTATGTTTTCTGGAAATTAAAATCAATTGATAAATAGTTCAGTGTTATCAAGTTAAAAAAAGGATTTATAGGAAAGATAATTTATCGAATATTTTAGATAACAGCATATTCTTAGTTTCGCCTTATATTTCAACCCTATAGGCTCTTAAGCACGTTCTGATAAATATTTGAAAAAATCTGAAATTTGAGTGTGTCCAAATGTTTGCAAATAGGCTGGATTTCCTCCCTAGGGAGTTATTTAGATCTAAATTTGATGCAACAGAAAGAGAAAAATTTTATGAGAAGGATATCTGGAAGTTAATGCATTTACAGGACTTATAACCTGCTATTATCTGGTTTAAGTAGGCCGTTTATTTATTGATTTATTTGACTTTTTACATACATAATAAATATAAGGTTTAAAGACAGACTAGAAAAGTTTCTAAATTAAAGTCATACGAATCCAATTAGGGTACAGTTTTCAATGTGTGCGTGCGTATATATTTAAATATTTACGCCTATTTGTTTCCTCCACTCCTCAACTATATTACCTCAACTCTTCCATTTGTTGACTTTAGCGAAGTAAAAAAGATTAAAAGTTTATCACGCGGGTGAGATTCATCCGGCTCAACCAATTTACCTACGAGGCAATGTCTAAAAACAAATTTCCAATTTTTATACTTCTTCTTATACCAGTCAACAATGTTTTGAGTATGTCCAAATGTTTGCAGACAGGCTGGATTTCCTCTTTTGGTAGTTATTTAGATCTACATTTGTAACAACACAGAGGGAAAAGATTTTAAAAAGGGAATATGGAATAATCCAGCCAATGACTGGTCATAAGTCCTGAAAATACCTAGACTTCAATTGTCCCTTTTGAAAGAGGTTTTTTCTCTTCGTTGCAACAAATTTAAATATGTTTAATATTATATAACTTAATTTGGTACATTTAGTTTTGATGGATTACATTGCTGGTTTTGTTTCGATGCCTATTTTGTTTATTGTTTTTTTAGTATTATCAAATTTATTGTGGAGCTATCGGAAATGACAAAGAGTTCAGTTGAGCGATTTTTAAATAAAGATTTGGGATGAGAATGGCTGCAAAATTTGCTCTCATACTGCCCTTTTTATGGGCCAGTTTTTGACCAAAAAACGTAAGCTTCGATTGAGAGTACTTTAAAATTAAATAGGTGCGAAGGTTTTCACGGTCACTGTTATCAATATGTTTCCTTTTTGAGCTACGTTTCAGCTACCATTCAGGAGCCATTTTCAGGGTAAACTGAAATTTCAGGACAAATCCAACACACTTGGTATCACCCAAAAAGGAAACATACTTTAAAGGTTTTTTAATATGAATATAATCAATTTTTTTATATATGGGTCTGATATTTTTTTGGGTGCACCTCGTAGATTCTTGAAATATATTTTATTTGCGCTCGACGCGCCATTTGTTGACTGTCGAACTAATTATCGGCCCACTAAGTAAATAAACTCGAAACAATATTGGATGTTTTTGGTGGAAATCTTTCTTAATTACTAAAATAGACCAGATCTTGTCTCACGGCCGTTATTTTTTGTCCTTGCTTTAGTATATTTTTAATTATATCTTCATTATCTACGATAATTTTTACGATATTCATAATATTGTGTTTATTTAAATGGCTGTTGTCAGGTAAAATATTTTTTTAGAAAGTAACTGAAAGTAGGTCTACTTGATAGTGTAGTAGTTGGTGCCTTCGCCCGGTTCGCTAAATGTCCTAGATTCGATTTATTACAAGGTAGACACAAAAAAAAAATTTAGGCTGATTTTAAAGTACCCTTTTTTACTGTCATTGGACTGGCATCTGAAGTGTAAGACTGATCACCTTCGTTCAAGAAACAGAGTATGGAGATACAAACTAAATAACCGAAGATTATAACCAAATAATATGTCTTTTAATAGAACATAAAAACAATTATCTTCAAGTATCTAAAAAAAACTCCAAAATTGATGTAGTTAAGTTTATCAGAGATTTAGGAGTTGGTTTGGACTATAAACAGACATACAACGAGCATATGGATACAATATTAAATAAATCACTGAAATTACTTGGCTTCATTATCCTCTGATTTTACTAATGTCCGTACAATCAAAACTCTTTATTGCTCAACTGTTCGCCCTCTTCTAGAATATACCTCCGTGGTCTGGTCTGCATTCTATGTAAATCGCATAAATCACATTGAATCAGTCCAACATCGCTCGTTTCGAAAAGTAACGTAGATGCTTGGACAAGAGTGAGGTGATTATTCTTATACTTATATTTATTTTTTTTATTTATTCATTCATACAAACACATACATATTGCAAAAAAATACAATAATAACGCATCCCAAAATCTATGAGATCAAGGGCCCTGTTTTGAGTATATAGAGTCAATGTTAAATATTTCTAGCCTACAAAAACGTAGAACTGATATTGACTCCATAAATAAATTTGGGGATTTTAAAGCTTTCGATTAATGGAATTAAGGACGTAATCTCTCCATAATCTATTTACTATGCAATAGGTATTGCTAATCCATCAAACTTCTTGGCTCTAGATTCTGACTCTTTTGGGTTTCCCTGCGATTGCTTCTAGTACTTTCATCTCTGACTTTGGTTTTTCTATTAAGTTTTTTTATTTAGTTTTTCTACTTGGTTTTTCGTTTTTTTTTGTATTTTCTCTCTATCCTTGCATCTGTTGTATACACCATGATTTGGTCTGATACACGTTTTGTATATCCGAATTATGTTTCCAATAATCATGTGTTCATTGTAATATACGACATTCCTTAGGCATCCAGATGTTTACTAACTGAGATGAATATGTTCTCATAATCACTATGGCAGCATCATCTGCATGGCATGTGATGTTAATGATCTTATCTCCCTTAGTAGATTCACTCCTTTTTTTTTATTCTTAAAAGCGTTTTTTTTTAAATACGAGTATATTTATTCTGCTTGTGTAAGAAAAAGTTTTAGGCGTATATATTGTTGTTGTATATTTAGTTATAAGGGTGCTAAACTTGCTTTGTTTCTTTTTTGTTCTCAATACGAGTATCGCACGCAACTACACTGGCTCAGTATCAGGCATAGAAGAAACATTCACATTCTATCACTTCTTCAAAATATTTTAAATAATCCCACTTCATCTGAGAGAGCTTATCCAACCTCTTTCACAACACGGATTATCTCTTCGTTCTAGTAACGAGAGAACCCTTTTAATACCCTGTCATCGCTCTAATTTTTTTGCCTCCTCTTTCACAGTAGTAGCCGCTCGATTGTGGAATAATCTACCCACTAATGTTAGAGACGCCCCTTCATTATTTACATTTAAGTCAAGATTGAAATGTAACTATCTAAATATTTAAATTGTTCCTTTATCCTTCTTCTTTCCTTCCCATCCCCTCTCCTCTCTTCATAGTATAGTGTTATTTTTTTTTTATATATATTTTTATTTTTGTTAATCTTTGCTTTTAATTTTTGTATAAAATTGTAAGATTCAATATTTTATTTATTTATTTATTTTATTTTCTTTTATTCAGGAAACATACAGTACAGTTACAAAGTTTAATATTTTACACAATTGGACTTAATTCTAATGGACCAGTGAAGTTTCCATATTAAAAAGCAATTAAATCTAATGTTAATTATGAAAGTATAAAAAAGAGAAGGAAAAAGAAAACACAAATGAAAGTTGTTTAAAAATTTAAATTTAAGTGAAAAAAAAAAATATTTTAAGGTTTGTAGTTTGTAGTGAGTATTTACAAATGGAAATAATATTAAAAATGAAAAAAACTTGTAAGAGTAATTAAGAATTAAGAATTAAGAATGGAAATAAAGAATGAAAAACATACTCAGATGTAAAAATAAAATAAAATAGTAATAACATTTTTTTTTTAAAAAAGGAAAAACATAAACACATATTTATTTTAAGGGATTCAAAGAAACGATGAGAAGAATTTTTAAGTGAAATATAAGACATTAAATTTAAATTTAAATTTAGGTCAATTTAAAAAACATCTTCAAAATTAATGACACATTATAGTAAGAGCAGCAATATATTGATTTTATTAACATATATAATATAAGTAATTAAAAGTAGCTTAAAAGTATAACAAGTATAAAAACATGCCAATGGCAGCAGAGAAAAAAGAAAAAATAAAGAAGGAATAACAAGTATGGCAAGTAATCATTTAAAATTTGAAAAAGCAATATAAGGAGAAGATTTTAAACCAAGAGAAGTCGATAAAATTTCATTAAAGCGATTTTAGAAGTAATACAAAATTTCAAAAGAGAAATTTAATTTGTAATAATAATATGAATGTATGTAATTTGAGTGATATAAGAGAAAAAGGGACCAACCGGAGTTTTATTCAAAAGTTTTCAATACACTATTTTTAAATAATTGTAATCCTGTATGATAAATATCTATATGGTTAAAAAAGCTGTTAAAAGTGGAACACGATCTGTGTAAAAACGAATTTTGGCAATAGTTCGTATTGACACTAGGTATTCTAAAGGTTGGGTGATTTCGTAGGGCACGTGATGGATTTGAATTTTATTTAGGAGCTGGGACGAATCAGCTAGACTGTTAATAATTTTATAGAGGAATGTGAGGTCCATTAATTTTCTCCTTTTTTCGAGGTTAATCAGTTTGTGAAAACGTCCAGATAAGTCATGATTTGGAAATATAAGAGAGCATCGGAAATTCAAATGTTTTAAAAAATTGTCCATGTATTTATAATTTTCTCAAACTGAACGGTTTGGGTAGGTAGGAAGAAATTGCCTTAAGGCAATATGCCCGCCCTTATATGTATATTTATTGTATATGTATATAAAGTGTCAAATAAATAAATAAATATGTGTTATTTTCTAAATGTTTATATTATTTATGTCCCGAATTGAGTTGTTGTTTGTCAACATTGAATTACACTCCTGGGAGTGTAATTTTGACATAAGACGACACATTCATGCGTCATTTTGCAAGACATATGCGCGCTTGACGCGGCCATTTTTAGCACTATTGATTTCTAGAACAAATCAGCCAGTTGACGTTTCAATTGAATACCTAATATCGACTGAATTCATAGTGCTATTTTTTTTTTTTTTTAAATGAGTTTTGTATTAAAGTAATGAATAATATATCTTTATAATATAATACATCAAGAAGTTACGTCGCTTAAGTTGATTTCATAGATGAGAGTTGTTGTTTCACACAAAACCATAGAAAAATATCAATTTACAGTATATATTTCTTACATTATATAATGAACGTTCTATGTAGGTACAAATATATGATATTTTTTTATAGCTTACCTGTAAATAAAATCACCATTTGCCACTGCTATGTTAATCGAAATCAATCGAAAAAAATACATAGGCAAGTATGCATTTCTTCTTTTCTCCAAACTATTGTAGCCAAGCATTCCCAGTATGAAGTCAGACAGGTACAACTACGGATAATATCTGCACTCCCTTAAGTAAAGATACCTCAGAAATTTCTTTTGAACATAACACGTCTTTATTAGTTTGGCGTCGTGATACCCCCTTTTTAGAATAATATTTATTTTTCTTTATTTATTTGAGAAAAACAATATTTCTTGATTGTCACATGAAATGTTTGGTTAGATTGGACAATTTAATCTCATCGGATATTATTTCTTACAAATAGTCAATCTACACGTTATTGGAAAATTGCCCTTCAAAGTTTCCCCAGAAATAGTTATATCTAGTTCATAGATAGCCGCTGCTATTTTTAGACAAACCTTTACTCGTTTCTTACAGAAATATTGTCCCAATAAATTTGATAAATAGTACGATATTTTGATACTAAAACAAATTAATTTTTGTACGCAAATCTCATTGCTTTAAAAAAAAAAATTAATGATACTACCAGTGCTTGAGCTCTTTGAGTTAAAATAAGATATTCATCAGCAGCATCTCGATGATTTTGTTTGTTACATGTAGGTAAGATGATCAGTCTAACGCTTTAGCTACCTGTCCGGGAACTATGAAATTCTCTGGTGGGAAAACACCTATTTAAATAAACATTTCATGTCAACCAAATATTTCATGAGACCTCTTGCATGGTAGGCAAACGCATGAGGCCGACAAAGAAATGAAATATAAAAGCCATGTAATATTAACCTCGTTTATTGTGTGACATTTATAATGATCGGGTTGTAGTCCTGTGGCTAGTGCCTCAGACTCACGGACTAAAGGTCCGTGGTTCGAATCTCTCTCTACCACAACTTAATTCCATTTTCTAATAGTGAGTTATTTACTACTTGTTGAAAATGGCCCTCAAAATTAATTATTTGGGTAAATCATAAGAACTCAAATATTTCTTTTAAAAAAATTAAAAAACTATTTTTTTTTACATCTATTTGAAGCATAATTATTGAATATGGAGAATCATTGTTTTTCTCGTGGGCAATAGGGAAATATCACATACTACGAATACCGATAAAAATATGAGAAATGGATTTAGAATAAATAATTGTATTTTTAAAATCAATATGGCAATAATGCAAAAATGTTTTCATGTACAGCTTAAAAAAATAAATTACTCAAAAAAATGTTGTTAGAAAAACGCTACATGTTTGGCATTGATAGTTGTGACGTCAAGATTCGTGACGATGTTCTAAAAAAAAATGAATGGTCAGGAACAATGTTGAAAATAAACATGCAACGTGACGTTTTAGGGGACTGGCCAATGCAATGATCGTTTTTGCGGGAATTCAAAATAACAAATTAAAAAAAAACATTTTTGGATTCACGGTATTGTGGATTCACGGAGCCAAAGGTCCGAGGTTCAAATCCCACTATACCTCTACTCGATTTCCATTTTTCCATCACAAGTTATATTTTTATTTTTTATTTTATTTTATTTTATTTAATTTTACAATACGCCCAAGGGGCATTTACAAAAAATATACAGTTAAGTACAAACATAGTGCGTAAAAATTTAAAAGATAAACAATACATTTAGAAACAATAAGAAGCATACTGCCATGCAAAATAAAAAGTGAAACTTTAAATAGTAAAAAGAAAAAAAAATTTAAATGGATATAATAAAAGTAATTGAATTAAAAAGCAAATTGTAAGTAACTTGTAAAGAATTCAAACAAAAAATAAATACATTTTCATATATTTATAAGTATAAAAATAAATATACAGGTAACTACAAACAAAGAAAGTAATAATTTTATAAATACACAACACATTAAAAGAAATAAAAAAAGATTTTATATACATGTAGAAACAATAAAAAGCAAGCTGCAATGCAAAATAAAAAGCGAAACTTTGCATAAAAAAAAAAGATTAAAAATATGAATATAAGAACAATGTTAAAATTAAAAAACAAATTGTAAATAACTTGTTAAGAATTCTAAATATATATATACACACATATATACACATATATACGTATAAAAAAATGTTATTAACAAATTAATCTTAAAAACAAACAATGAAAATTAGTTAACAGTACGTATATGTGTGAAAATAATATAATATACGGTACACAAAAATATTTGATAAATTAATATCAGAAAGAGATAAGATAATAATAATAATACACATCAAAAACAGAGAAAGAATTGTATGAAAAAGAAAGTTTTATTACGACATTAATAATTTGCTTCAAACAGTGCATTTAAGAACGTTTTAAAATTAATAATTGTCGTATTAAAAATGTCTATTTCACAAGTAAATTTGTTGGCTAAGGAATGTAAACGCGGAATCGGAGAGTGTCGTGCATAGTTAGTACCCACGTATGTACTCGTAGTTATAGTGATAGAGTAAATGATAAGAACTGGAGAATTTCTCTTAAAAAAAAAAAATAAACCACCCTCATTCCCATCTGCACTCGGTAGCGAGGAGACTGCATAAGTACTCCAATTGCAGTGTATCTATATTATTTTAGTTTCACGCTTCAGGTGCCAGTCCAGAAACAATGAAACACTGTAGCACAGAACCACCTTCAAAACCAATATTTCACGCGCCAACCACTCCACTACAAGGTGGACATGTCTCCGTTTGATTTTATTGATCGGGATTGTTACCCGAGAGTAGCCATTGAGTCAAAATCACTTGTTCAGGGTTCTATTTAACAAACACAAAACTTTCTTTGTCCGCTCGGACAAGAAAAAAATACAAAATATAAAAGAAAATTTCGATCGTGGATCTGACTCACCAATTAATATTCAAATAAATTCAATGAATAAAACTCACTCATAAATACTAATGCAATGAAATAAAAAAGTATCTATGTATGAAAAAATATTTTGCAAACCCTTCAAAATGTTCTCAATCAAGTTGGTTTTAATAAAAAATTATATGTTATAAGATAAAAAAATTAAATATACTAATAGCCTTTTTAGCTAACATATAAAACGATTAGTAATAGATGTTATTTTCACGACTGCTTTGTTTTAAGATATTGAAAAAATAAATTGTTATTACATTATATAAATGAGACGACAGTGTATATAAATGTTCCCGATATAAACCTTAATGTTTAATGAATTTTCTTTCACATTTTCCGCCCAGAGCCATAAGGAATTTGTCGATTTCATACTATTAGTAAAGGCAAGCGTGTTATCCGCAGAAGGACGTGTTACGAAGACTAATCACTTAATCAATTTGTTCTTAGAAAGGTGGGAAATATCATCATAGACGTCTCGTGCCATAAAAACCCACCCTCAACCGATTGAACAAGCTTACCGTAGTTTTAATAATTCTCTGAAATTACATTTTGTAAATAAGGTAAAAATAAATTAGTAATGGATAAAGCCGATTGATCAGGTGTTTAAAAAGTAGGCTATTATTATTATTAATTATTATGGATAACTTATGTAGCGCCATTTTCGTAATAAAATACCTCAAGGGCGCTTTACATAGTGATTCCATTGTTAAATTAATTTAATTGAAGCTTTTAAATTTGTAATTTAATTAAAACAATTTATTTTGTTATCACGTGCTACGGATTTATTCAAATGATTTAGAGAACAAGTGGGTTTTAAGTTTTTTCAGAAACATCACTTCACTATCACAGCCTCGCACCTCTGCTGAGAGAGCATTCCATGCCATAGGGCCTGCGACCACAAATGCGCGTTCAATAAATTAAGTGCGCTGTTTGCGTAGAGGTATAATAACTTTTCCTCTCGCTGTGGACGTAGCTGATCTAAGCGTGAGACGCCTGTCAGCTAGTTCATCTGGAATATATAGTTCCCGTAGATATTCCGGAGCAGAGTTATGCAGTGACTTATACATAAGCCAACAGAGTTTGTATTCGACCCTCTGTGGAAAACGTAGCCAGTGTAGTTCCCGAAGTAGTGGAGTGATATGACTGAACTTAGAGTCTCCGAAAATAATACCCGTATGCAGAGACAAACCTTAAGGTGAGGAAAGTACATTCTATTGTCTTCACCTTCGGGTTATTATCTGCATTTGAGATTAGAATGTACTTTACTTACCTTAAGTTTTGTCTCTGCATACGGGTATAAGTCTTGCTTCGGCATTCAATACAGACCTTTGAATATACTGTAAATTATTTCATTTACATAATATTTTGTCGGTTTTAATTTTCAAATATCTCCTTATTTAAATATTTTATTTATTTATTTATTCATATAAATTATCGTATTACCAAAAAAAAAATAACGTACCTCTAATTTTATGAGGCCAAGAGCCCTAATTGAGTTGTTAGCCATCGTAATGGAAAGTGGAACCATGCATATTATTATTGATTGAAGAATACTAAATATAAAAATTATGCACAAAAACATACATTTTCATAAATATCTGGACAACACACTAAATTATATATGAATCTATGCAATGTCTCACAGCTGTCTGAAAATGCCTTTCGCTTTGAAGAACTTAATATGTACATCCTGCATATTGAACACTCTTGGGGCAACAAAGGATAAATTTCTCTGATCCAAATTACAGGAAATTCTCGTACGAGCATTTTACTGGGATCTTCTCATGTAACCGCATAAGCAGAAATGTTTCATTGACTCTTTAAGAAAAGATTGTCTAATGTCCAGTACCTTCATAAATTGTCTCAAATGGGAAAGTGGGGAGACATTGAACATCACTCTTAGTATTAATATCCATACATTTATTGGGAGTATTTTATGTTTGTTCCGATTTTTAATATTATTTGGATATTGATATATGTTTAAATTTTTATTATTATTTACACATTTTGTAATTAATGTTTGAACTTTAGATATAAATTATTGAAATATTTTGAATTTGTCTAAATGTTTGTGGACAAAAGACTGGATTTCAGCCCCAAATAAGTCATATAGATGAACAAATTGCAAACAGGGATGGAAAACATTTTAGAGAAGGGAATATGAAAGTCTAATTATTTAGAGGGCTTATGAGTTATAATTGGCAATTTTTTGTTTTAATTCAATGTAAAAAACACTAATAAAGGTCTTGCCTAAACACAGGTAATTCCAAGTCAATCAAGACTTTTTTTTCTTTCTTAAAAGCATGCTAAGCATTTGAGCGACCACAATAAACAGCAATGAACGTGCTTAAGTTATCACAGTCATAAGTCAACGCACGTGTCGATTTTTTTTTGTTTTCCTCGTAAATAAATACAATTCACCGGTGAAAAATTGGCGTTTACTATGAAAAAATAATACAATACATATATTGCATTTGCAAAATAGTAAGACGTATCAAATACAAAAAAGTAAAAATTAAATTACAATAACTATGGCAGCTGCTTTTCTTGACATTTGGCTTGCCAACCGCCAGCAATCAATAGCATGATTAATAATACAATTAAATAAAAATATCAGTTTTGTAATATATTCCATATTTACATTGGTAAAATTCAAATATGTGATAGCGCAGCAGAATTATACGTCGCTAAACCTAAATATTCTGACATTTAATAAAAGGTGTTCATGGATGTTGCATTGTGATCGCAAATACGATAAACAACCATAATGAGAAATTGTTCTTACGTCGCTTATTAGCACGTCGATGGTTATTTGTGATTGAGCTACTGAAATGAAGCTGAGCTTAATTAAAATAACAGTGATATTTTCATTTATTTAATATATTTTATAAAAGCAACAGAATACAACACAACAAACGTATCAAAACAACAAGTAAAGCTAGGGTTTCCTAGGACAGCGGTGTTCGTATCTTATCGGCCGTAGTGAACGGTGGTGCGGTGGACAGCCGTGGTAACGGTGACCAGAGAGTGGTTTCCTAGGAAAACGGTCTTGATAAATGTTATCAACATAGAATTAAGAAAAGTCCAGAAGGAGCGTAGAATCATATTTGAATACATCGGACTGTGTCCAATAATTCCCCCACTATGCCTCACTTTCGCCTCGCGTATTCATGATGCCGTCGTGTAATGTTGCACGATGGGAAAAAATATAATTAAAAATTTTGAGTTTGTCGAAATTTTTGTTGACAAGAAGTGGATTCAACTCCCTGGGAAGATGATGATATTGACATTTAACAAAACAAACTCAAAATGTTGTTGAAATTTCACCTGGTTCACGAAGAAGTATAGAAATTTAAAAAATATATATTTTCTGGCGTTGCCTAGTATGTAGGTGAAATAATTCAACTAGATCAATCTCACCCGCATAAATAAAGGTTTCAGCTCTTTAGCTTCACAAACATCTACAAATGAACGAATTGAAGGAACATGAATGTTAAAAATATGGGCAGAATAATAAATAATACACAGTGTGTAAAGTCGTCACTTAAACCAGCTATTCAACAGGTCATAAGCCCTGTAGATCCCTAGACTGCTATATTTCCTTCTCTAAAATGTTCTTCATCTCTGTTGTAGTATGTATTTTAATAATTTTTTTTTTTTGTTTCAGGTTGAAAAGTGCGCTTCAATGTAGTACTGTTTAATATGAAAAAAGCGTTTAATGCAAAAGGAAGTGTTTAATTACTTTCGAGTGTTAGGCAAAAAAATATGTGCTGGCGATAAAACTCCACCAAAGTTAAATAACTATTTTTAAGTTCTTTAATTTAAGTACGTGAGTGTTTTCTAATGATGTTACATAGAAGTTCTTCTTCGCGACGCCGACGGGCGTCGCGAAGTGCCGCGTCATCTCCTCAGGGAAGGACGGCAACTAAAGCGCCAGGTACTGCGCCCCCTGCTCCATCTCTCTCCCCAGCCAGGAGGGCAAGTGTGGCCGTCACGTCTGAATCAGAGAGCCTTCAAATTCCTCGGAGTCCAAGGAGAAGTCCGCGACACAGTCTCGCTCCAGATCTAGATATCAGCCCCGGGACTCCGGAAATTGATGAAAGAACAATTCCTATCCCGTACTTGGACAGAAGTCCGAGACACAGCTTGGCTCCTGATATTCCAAGCTTCAACAAAAGCCCGCGACACAGCCTTGTGCCAGACTACAACCGCAGCCCTCGACATTCTCTTGTTCCAGAGAGCGCATCTAGAAGCCATCGAAATTCTCTGGTACCCGACAGCAGTGCGTTGAGTCCAAGAAACAGTCTAGCCCCTGGCTTAGATAGAACTTCCAGACAAAGTCTTATGGCAGATGGTGCTTACGGATCCAGATTAAGCTTGAATCCGTTAGATTTCAACAGGAGTCCGAGAAATAGCTTGGTACCTGATACTGCGCGGAGTCCACGAAACAGCCTCGTACCGGATTCTTCGAATTGGAATCAGCACAGAAACTCACTAGTCCCGGACGTTGGTAGAAGTCCAAGGCACTCTTTGACTCCGGCACCGACTGAAATGAACAGAAGTCCGCGTGGAAGTATCGGTCCGGAGAGTCCACGACTTAGTCCTAGAGGAAGTTTGGGAGACGGGAGCAAAAGCCCTAGAGGCAGTATAGGCGGTGGTATTATTACCGATATTGGGAACCGCAGTCCTCGTGGGAGTATTGGTATGATTCCTGAAATAGGCAGGAGCCCCAGAGGAAGCATCGGTGGACCAGCTGCGGAGGGAAGGAGTCCAAGGGGCAGCGTCGGCGGGGGAGAGAGTGGACGAGGGGCAAGAGGAAGCTTGACCTTGACCTTTCAGGAGCCGCCAGGCTCTGGCACGAGGCGAGCAAGTGATGATAATGGCGCTGCTGGTGAGTTTATTTATAATACTTTTTAAATTCATATGATCTTAGCTTCGTTGTTCAAGGGTTTTATATGAAATTTTAATTTAACGTACATTATATTGATATTTTTTAATATAAAAAAAAAGAAATAGTAAATATTTCCACAAGAATCATGATAATAAAAATACGTATATCGTTTTATTTAATTTTTATTAGTTATTTGTATCATTGACTGGGTTAAGTCGTAACTGACATCGTCAGACTGGTGGAAGGGTAAACAAATTTCTATGTTATATTATACAAGTGCAAGTAGGGGTTGTAAATAATTTTTAAATAATTTATTTTTACATTTCATTGATAAACACTTGAGCATAACATACATTTAACAGAATATTTTCACTTTTAAAATTCACATTCTACTGCTAATGATAATATTTTTGACATCTTTTGTAAAGTTTGTCTAATTCTTTTGTTCAGTTTTGTCTGGTAGTTTATTGTATAATTTTTAATCCATGGTTTATTAGAGTCGACTGTCCTTGTCTCATTTTAGAAGGCTGTAAATGATATTTTCGTATTGTGTCCATGTTTACTACATTTTTTTTCAAGTTTTAGTTATACGTCTACAATCAAATCAGTGGCTAATTTATGAATAAATTTGAAGGATTCTAGTTAAAAGAGTTCAGTTACATTTAATTGATAAGTTTGTTTAAAATGTTCCTTAAATGATGTTAGATAGGGTGGGTTATATACTCTCAATTGAATATTTTATTGTGTAATTTTATTTTATTATTTCTCATGATTATGGGAACAAAAAATTTTTAATTTAAATAATTTGAGGGTAAAGTAATAATTACAATCGTGAGAATTTAAATGTTTTTATTAAAAATGTTTATATTAATTTTATGATTTTATAAAACATCCTTATGAAAGAAAAATGAATTTGAATTAAATGTATATAAATTACATAAAACAGGGGCCGCTGGTTGTTAGTTACTTCGACAGCCATGTCCTCGGGCCCGAGCGTAATTAAGTGATTTTCTGCAAGCAAAATTCCCAGCAGTAAATTCTTATCGAGTAGTGTAAATAGTAAAAAGTGTAGTTAAACTATGTACGTATTTTTATCATTATAATTAAAATGGAAATCCACCAAGGAATGTCAGAAAAATTTAATCTATCAACAAGAATTTGTTTTGATCGGTTCAAAGTAAATAGTAAACAAGGTTTAAAATAATCTCTAACGTCTTAAGTCTCAACGCAAAGTTTTCTTGAGGATGAAGTTGCTTTAGTTACCAAATGACTTTTCATATAATTTTTTTATTATATTACAAAAACCTGAAGTTATTGTTCAAACAGTATTCATTGTAGAAATACGGGCGGGCGTTTATGAAGTTTTTTAAAAAAAAAAAAATGTTTTACACACTGATAAAAAGTTTTTTTGTTCAACTGGGGTTATTTACTTCGTTCCTAAGAAGCCTAAGCAGTCGAAATATAAAAACAATAATCAATACAAACAAAAAATAAATTAAAAACAACATTTGAAAAAAAAAAGGTAGTTAGCATAGTAAAAAACATTATAAAAAATATAGAGGAAAACGCAGTGACGCACATGACAAAAAACATCGTAAAAAAATGAGTAAAAGACTTTCGGCCGGCAGATTACGGCTCTTGAAATTTAGGCTAAGCTGTACATTGGTAATTAGTCCTCATATAAAAACAATGTTTTAAACTAAAATTTGTTTAAATAATTTTAAGGTAACAACATGGATCGGACAATTATTAACAAATATCTGCCTGTTGGCTTCGTGGTATAGTGGTCAGGGCGTTTTCCTACCATGCAAGAAGTCTCGGGCTCGATTCCTGACATGGTTGATACGAAATATTTATTTAAATCGGGTTGTGGTCCCGTGGCTAGTGTCTCGGACTCACGGATCAAAGGTCCGTGGTTCGAATCCCACTCTACCCAAACTTGATTTCAATTTTCTAATAGTGAGTTATTTACAACTCGTTGAAAATGGCCCTCAAAATTAAATATCTGCGTCAATTATAAGAATGCAAATAATTATTTTATCTAAAAAAAAATTGTTGTTTTTACACGAGAGTATTTCATAGACCCTGGACTGGTACCTGAAGCGTAAGACTGATCATCTTACCTTTATGTAACAAAAATCAGTAAGATGCAAAAACTAAAATAACATGGCAAGTTAAATATACAATACAAATAAATTAAAACAAATCATAATAAAGATTATAATTAAACATTTACATTTTGTAAGAAAGAAATATCCGAAGAAAAAGTAAAACTTAAAACTAAATTTCACCTTCCACGTACCTCTTCAAGTAGTAATTTTATAAATGAATATAGTAATTTTTTGACATTCTATAGGACTCCGGTAGCATGTTGTTCTCAGTACAAGCAAGGTACAGCAGAGACCTAAGACCATACCTTGTCGTGCGTGATCCAGGTACGAGGATATTTTGACTCTGTCGCGTATTATACTGGTGGACGTCACGATTGAAGGTTTGGCTAATATTAGTGAGAGAGTCTTTATTTACGCCTTGAAGCACCGATTTTGCAATCTCATAATACGATATGACCCAAAATGGGAGAGTGTCAGTAAGTTTGTAAATGTCTTTGACATGCGTTTCTATTGGTATACCGTATTTTTTATTATTATTATTATTATTATTATTTTTTTAAATTGAAAACATATTAAACATAATTATATACCATATTCCCGAAGAGTTTTTAAAAAAAAAACTCATTTAGGGACATACAGATAACAAATTTCTTTAAAGACGTTTTAATATTTTAAACTATAATATTATTTACAAAAGCAGAAAAATTTAAATTATGATATACTACAAATTAAAAAGGGTATGAAAAATACTTAAAAATAACAAAATAAACATAATACTATATACTATATGTATATGTTTCTTATAGCTCTATTTTGTATTACTTAGTTATTGTTAGTGCTTCAAATATAAATTTTACACTAAATGAATCATTTATGGATGAGTGTGGCGTTTTATTCCTTTTTTTTACCCTTACGAGGGAACACGGAAGCGTGATGTTTTTTTTCGGTTATTTTGCCTGTCTCCAACAGAACAATTTGTATGAAAACCTTCTGAAAATTTTGCCGGTATATAGGCCACGTATATTCATACTTTAAATAAGATATGTATCCCCGAGTAGAGTTAAATGTACTCAAGAGATTAGATTTTCTAGCCTTATTTCAACTATGGTACGCTTCTGAGCAGTCGATAAAACTGTTGAATTTATTTTTTCACATGCATAAAAACAAACATTCATAAGTTTTTAAAGTCAAACTTAACATTATTCATAAATCGGGAAAGTAAAACATATATTTGATTTCTTTTTATTTTAAAATAAAATATATTTTAATATATTTAAAGCACTAACTTTGTGGATATTCATTTTAATAAAATAAATAAACACAACTTTGTTTTTAAATTTGTTGAAATAAACATTTTTGAGAAAGGAATATGGAAACCTAGGCATTTATAGGGCTTATGTCCTGTCATTGGCTGGTTTAAGTGAGATTCTGCCCATGTTTGAACATCCACATTTCCTCAACTATTCCACCTGTTGACTTTTGTGAAGTAGAAGAGTTGAAACCAGTATAACATGGGTGCGATTCATCCAGCTGAACCAATTCGCCTACCAGGCAACGTTTGAAAACAATTTTCCAATTTTTATGCTTCTTCTTTTACCGGGTAGATAATTCAACAATGTTTAGAGTATGTCCAAATGCTTGCAAACTGGCTGGATTTCCTCCGTGTGGAGTTATTGATATTTAAATTAAACAAATCAAGCCAATCTGCAAACAATGACGTGCAAAAACTATTAGAATGGACAAACAAAAACTTCTTAACACTAAATGCCAAGAAATGCAATAAAATACGTTTCGAAACACAAAAGAAGAACCATAACATGAACATAAAAATAAACAACGAAACTCTTAAAGAACTAGAACATGTGACTTACCTAGGACTCACAATGGACAGACAATCAAAATGGACAAAACACATAGACGGACTCACTAAAGTAATGGCATCACTACATAGCCTCTTCTACAAAATTAAAGATTTTATACCGAGAAAGGAAAAAAATATGATGTACGAAGCCTATGTCAAAAGTAAATTGAGTTACATGATCGCCTTCTGGGGAACTGGTAACAAGACAGACATAACAAGAATACAAAGACAACAAAATAAAATTCTTAAACTAACATACAACCTACCCTACCTGACCTCTACGACTGAACTGTACAAAAATACACACCAGTTTGACATAAACTACTTGACTAAAACTGAGACCTTAAAAATTGTGCACAAAATAACACTGGGAAACATACAAGACGACGACATAATATTAGTCAAAAATGCTGACATACACAAATATAACACCAGACAACAACAACACTATCATATTGAAAAAGCAAAGACAAACACAGGACAGTCAAAAATACTACATAATGGACTTAAACACTACAACGACTTAGCTTACTACTTGAAAACTTTTACTGGAGACAAATTTAAAATCAATCTGAAAAAGCACTGAACTAACTAGACTAGACGAGACATAAAATGACTAGACAATATTAAATTTCTAATGTAACCCTAACGGTTTTTTTAAGATTGTAAATAAAAAAAGAAAAAAAAAAGAGAAAAATATGAATAAATATGAATATGGCATCCTTATCTTCCCATCATAATCGAGACCCTGGCGCCTATTGATCTCATTAAATTACACAGATACGAGTTCTTTAAAAATATATTCCTAGGCACAAAAGGAATAAGCCGGAATAAGCCGGAATAAAAGGTAAAAGCAAACCTTTTGCAAAGGCTTAAAGAATGAATGTTTCATAATGTATTGTGAATTCCTGTTTTGATATTCATGTGTATTTCAATCTCATATTGTTTTGTCAGTTATTTTGGGAAAAAATACTTCGAACTAAATATTTTATCTTTCTTGGTTTGATAGGAGAATGTGCTGCTGCGGTGGTTAGCGTGCGGATTACTTTTCTTGTTGTGGGTAATTTTGCATGAATCTTTATCAACAAATCTTTTGGTTCTTATCGAAATCGAAACGTTTTTTTCATTGTAATCTTTTCCGTGACCGCCTTAGCGTTTTGATGAAATGTTAAGTTTCAAGTAGAGTATAGTTTAGAAATTAATATTGATGATAAATACCTGGATTAATATGTATTATATGCATAGAAAAATGACTTGATTTCACCCACGAGGGAGTCATTAAGATTAACAAACCATAACAAGGATAGAGAACACTTTAAAGTTGTAAATATGGGAGTCTAGTCATTAACAGGGCTTATGACCTGTCATTGGTTGGTTAAATTGACTTCCTCGGGGGTGAAATCCTTTCTTTTGTCTACAATTGTTTTAAAAAACTCAAAATATTGTAATAAAACCAACTGATTCGAGAAAAAGTTTAAAAATTGTTTTCAGGCGTTGTCTAGTATGTAAATAATTCGTTTAGATGAATCTCTTCACAGCAATAAAGGTTTCAGCTCTTAAACTTCCATTAAATTAACAGACGGAAGAATTGAAGAAATGTGTATGTTCAAACATAGGAAATTGGTGAATGTGCAGTGTGTAAAGGGGCCACTTAAACTGGCGTCGCGGGTTCGATTCCCGCCAGTTGCAAGACAAATCCAATAAATATTATTTTCTTAATTGGTCTGGGTGTTGTGGTGTATTTTTCAACAGCTCCTTCCATATTCCCTCTATTCCACCTGCTGACATGTTTCAATATAGGGACTTGGCGGGTTATTCTTTTTTTCTTAAACAGCCAATGACAAGTCGTAAGCCCTGTAAATGCCTGGACCTCAATATTTACCTGTTTAAAAAATTCTCCATCCCTGTTGTAATTTACAACCATATGTATAGTTTAATGATAATTGGATTCAAGTAAATATTAGGACATTAATTTCTTATATTAAAATGTTTTTACTTTTTTAAAACCATACTTTAAAAAATTAAAAATCGTTTTTGAAAAAAATGTTGTGTTTCTGGATAATGGATAAAATACTGAATGTGGACATTTCAAAACTAGGTACCTATAATCGGCGAGTATTCACAAGAAGACACATAAATGTAGAAGAATCAAGGACTGTATGCCAAGTAATGCATTTAATTATTAAATGTAAATCAAATATTTGTGTTAGTTATTCATTATATTTATATGCCATATATACTTTCTTTCATTTTTTAAGAAAATTGATTTAAATTATTTTATGAATTGACGATTCAGTCAGGGGTCTTTAGGTCACTGTATATAGCCTCAATAGGTACTTCGCATGCATGGGTTTAAAATTAAATATTGCAAAAACTCATGTACTGTGTAACACTTCGAGCCTTGATGGTAAAAATCATCTGACTCTGTCAAACCAATTCATAGAGAGGGTCGATGGTTTTAAATACCTGGGAGCATATATTACAGAAAATGGAAGCTTTCTAAAAGAACTGTTTGAAAAACTGAAAAAAGTTTAAATGTCATGATGACAAGTAAACAATCGTTGCCATTAAAAAAATAATATTTATTTGTTCATTTATTTTATTTATACAAATGCATTTACTTTATTTTAAAAAAACCTATTCCTGACTCTATGAGGCCAAAAACCATGTGTTGAGTTGAGAAACAACATAATGGAAAATGGAAGCATGTACATGATTAAATAATAGCAATTAAAAAAAATATATGTATGTCAATAACACATATTTCAATAAACATCTAAACAACACGCTTTGTAGCATATAAATCTATGCAATATCTCGCAGTCTCCTATAATCGTCTCTTTTCTAAGCCAAAATCCAAACTTGTACACTTTTTCTGAAAATGGTTTTTGTTTTGAAGAACATAATATGTTCATCCAGGACCCACTCTTGGGGCCCCAAAAGAGAAATTCTTCGGAGCAAAATTCTTACGTGTTTTTGGTATTAAATATAAAGTACATATTGTATCATTAGATAGTAAAACAATATAGTTTTGACTATCGTAAAACAAAATCACTTACCCTAGTTAGATAGACAAAGTAACTTGGTATTAATGTAGTCGTTTATATAATGAGGAAAAAAAAATCGTTTTCTTCTGACAAAATCAAATAAAAACATACTTTTTATTAAAGACACTCTTTGATCTTGAAATATTTATGATAGACGCCGTGCAACCTCCCCAGCCAATTATACCATAGGTTGCTACTGACCAAAAAAGAGCAAAATTCACAGTTTTAAGAGTGCCTATGTCCAAGATGTTCCAGAATTATGTGAACAGAATACATAGTAGAGCTTTCTTAATCTGGAAACTAGCAATTGGACAGTCAATGCATTACGTCAATTGAATTTTATTATATTACTATAAGTTGACATCTATTTGTTTAAATCGTCTTACGTTTAAATAATAATTTAGATACAGCTTGTGTTGCCATACTCCGGATCTTCTGTAATAAACACAAGATCTGTTTTTTTAGTCTTAACTTTGTAGTAACACGGTGCCGTTACGTCTCTAAAAACACGTTTTGTATGGAGTTCTGGGCGATGGAGTATATTGACTTTCAGTATGTAGGCGGAAACATATGCGGAAGGAAAATGTTCGAACATTTACGAACTTTGAGTTCCCTCAAATGTAAACAGGATAGAAGGAAAACAAAGAATATGTTTATTTATTTGAATTGAGTCTCATTTTATGTTACATCTTTTTTCTTTGAACGAGACAATATATTGTTAGAGCCTATTGTAAGAATTGCTAGATAAGGGTTTGAATTTGATGAATTTTTAGATTATACGTGCCTGTGGGTATGTGCAGAATCGTACTTAGTTAAAAAAGGTTGTGAAATGTTATTATTTATTATAAAAACATGAGAATAATACATTTCCAAGATAATCTTTGCAAATTTCAAAAAAAACTTTTTTTTCGGAAAGACGTCTTTAAAATGTATGAAAAAAAAATTGTTCACTCTTTATACAGGTACATGTACCTGTGTTGTCATCACTAACCTATTTGACAGATCGACATGTGACGTCAAAAGTAAAAATAAAAATTTTGCAATTTTAAATACGTACATCTTCGTGTAAATCTTGCGTTTTTTTAGCTTATTTTAAAAGTGCAGTAAACTAAAGCATTTGTAGTTCCCATTTCTTTGAACCACCTAATCATAAAATTATGACAATTAGTTTTGAACCAACCGACCCGTCTTCAGAATACATTATATGTTATTATTTATATGGAATGAAGTTTTATTACATTATTTTATTTTCGTTATTACGAAGTAAATTTACTGTAAGCCGGATAAATAATTTCACATTTCAGTGTTAAAAACAAATTAAATATTTTTTACAGTATGCAGCAAAAACGAGTCAAATAAATATTTAAATAAAATACAATAACCAGAAATGATTTGAAGTTCAAGTAAGGTGCAGCGTAAGAAGAAGTTTTTATCTGATTTTAACTCCACTGTATGCTTTGAATTCTTAATTAGATTTACAATGAAATAAAAATCAATAACATGTAAACACCAATATGATACTTTTTTATTTTATTTTTTAATAAAATAAAAAAATCAAAAACCCAAGTCATGAACAAATATATGAATTATGTGAGTAATGCATTTTAACTTATTGAATGATTAAAAAAACGCTTCTTGATCCGGTCCATTTTTTTAATTTTATCAATCTGCTGTTACAAATCTCAATCTCCGTACTGCAACAATACAGTTCAGGCAATATAAGAATATTCTTTTGACAGTTTACGTTAGTGTTGTAACAGTCTTTTTTCTTTCGTTTTCGAAATCGATGATTAAATTTTAAATATTTTTTTTATCTGACGGGATGAATAGAAACGGATATTCATATTTACGACTAAATAGCTTGATGCTTACTTACTCCACATTACTACCACTTTCCACTGAACTGTTCTTGCTGCTATCATCTCCCACATTATATATAATTTTGCAGTCTAAAATACTATTTATTATTACATCTCTGTGCATACCTCGTTTTAAGTGACCATCTCCCATAATAGTCAATTTTATTTTTTTACGTTTGACTTTTTTTAATGGGCTCATAAATAAGGTCAACTGGTGTCAAAAAATAAAACGGCGTATGGCCAAAGTTCGCAAATCTTCCTTCGTGCAAGAAATTATGGATAATTCGTCTTTTGGCAACAGTCCAATGTATAAGAACTGTGTCAAATATTATTAATGTATTAACCTATGGTATATTTTATTTGCTGAATTTGAAATGACTAATATACGTATATGCATAAATATATTTTTTTAATTAAAAAGGTTCTTTGTATTAAAAACATCCAAAATGCTTTCCTCGACACGGGATTTGCCAGTGAAAAATACATAATAACAAAATCATCTATATTATTTTTAATTTTTTAAAAATTTATTTAAATAATATAATTTAAAAATTTTACAATTTTAGAAATTTCAATTGTTATATTTTTACTTAAACTAAAATCCCACCAAGCAACTTTCTGTAGCTTGTTGGTGGAGATTATATTAATGCTAACTTATATGATATTATCTACATTTATAAAAACAATGAAAAACAGATATAAATTAACAGTCGGAAAGATCGGAATACTTATTTTTTTTTTTTAAATACAAGAAAATATATGAAAAATTAAAATATTTTTACATAAGCCACTATTAATATATAAACTTTTGATCGAGTAGCCACTCTCTTATTTTGCTCTTGTTACAATGTGAGTTAAATTTAAGTTCTTTTGGCGATAAATTAAAAATGCTAGGTACTAAATATTTAAGAGATATTTTATATATTATTACATACTTTTGATACTACCAAACCATCATTATACGTGAAGCGTGTTTTATGGTTATGTTTGAGAGGAAATTTAAATGTATTACTATTAATTTTTTCTCAAATAAAATACTTACAAAAAAGATAGATAAACGATACATTATTTTTAAACAAATATCTACGTGAAACCTTGTAGGGTTCCTAATTTTACGCTAATTCAGAAAACTTATTTTTTAAATTTATAATTTGTTTATTATTTTTTCAGTATTCGGGCTTATTTAATCCATTCGAAAAAAACTGCTTCCTTTAATAATAATAATATAAATGGAGTCTTTATTTAATAAAATACACGTATTTTCCCAATATTCATATATTATAAAAAGAAAAACATAAAGCATTAAAACATAATTTTTTTCCCGATAAACTATTAAATAATATTTATTGTGAATGCAAACAATTGGTAGAATAGGGAAATATCACTTTTTTTTTACATTTTTAAAGTAAAAAAGGTCTATGAAATACTGTCCCGTAAAAAAATGATTTTTTTGATAATTATTACAGACATAAAAAATAATTTTCAATTCTCGCAAAAACGGTAATTCCATTGGCCACGCCCCTAATACGTCACGATTTATGTTTATTTGTTCCTGCCATTGAAATTTGTTCGGAACAATTTCATGAATCTTGACGTCACAACAACCAAGGCCAAACACGTCGCGTTTTTCTACCAACACATTTTTATTGAATTTCTTATTTACATTTATGTTTGAAATTTTTTTCTACAATACCCATATTGATTTTGAAAAT
Source organism: Micrasema longulum (assembly GCF_059751315.1). Taxonomy (NCBI): domain Eukaryota; kingdom Metazoa; phylum Arthropoda; class Insecta; order Trichoptera; family Brachycentridae; genus Micrasema; species Micrasema longulum. Next base: position 407,496 of record NW_028278950.1, read on the forward strand.
ACAGTTAATTTTTCTAAATCCATTTCATATATTTTTATTGGTAATTGTATAATGTGATATTTACCTATTCCATATTAAATTTCGTAATGTATCTAAAATAGAACACGTTTATTGAATTTTAATTCTACTTTATTTTTAAAAACAAACATAAAGGTATATTGTGACGCGTTTTGTCAGGACATAAGGAAACATCATAAATATTTTAGTTAGTTTGAAAATGTCCTAGAAAGACGCATTAAAAATAATCTTAAGAAGATAGACAGAAAACATCAAATATAATAGAAAAAAATAATTAAAAATTTCAATTTTATATGTGTAAAAAAAAAAAAATTAAAAGTACTATATGAATTAAAATCTTGAATTTGTAAATCAAATAAGAAAAAAACAAAAAAAAGGATTAAAAAGATGATAATTAAACTGTATTTAATGAAATGTAATTAAATCACAAATAACAAAAAAACACGCACGTAAAAAGTGCCCTTTATTTTGCTTGGTTCTAAAGATTGGATAAAACGCAGAGTTAACCTTAGTAAGGTTCAAAATACCATTTCTCCTTTCCACTGAATATTTCATACAATCTGATTGTACCCTTTCTGTCTGGCAGCTTGGTGGCTCCGCAAAGATTCCTATATAGGTCGCCCATACTTTTTCTTATCTAAGGGTAGCAATTCTGACTATACCACATCACGCGATAGGACGATAAATCACTTTACGCGATGTTCCATTTGTACGTTTGATATAAATTTTTATTAGTTTGCGTACTTACAGACGAGATTTTTTCAAATGAAGATTGCCTAGTGATTGAATTATTTATTTATTCAACGGCTTATGCCCTGTGAGCTAAAACCAACAAAATAAACAAATCAAAACAGTGGCAAATATGGAGAAAAAAACGTTAATGTTAAAACCCATAACTTCAGAATACAGGTAAACTTCGTTTTACGCCGGAGTTTCATTCCAAGAAACACCGGCGTAAAAAAAATCGGCGTAAAATGAACACATATATAATGGAAGATAAAGTTAGGTTCCATGTCAAAATTCTAAGAACAATCTAACATGTTTATTTAATACATATCCTCTAAACATTCAAAATAAATTTTAAATGTATTTAATAAATACAATTTAAATTGTCTATCAATTGTCAATTCAATTGTCTTTTGTATGCTAACGATGCTGTACTCCTTGGTAACAACAAAGAGGAACTGTAATTCTTGGTAACAAAGGTCTACGATGTATGCAAGAGAAGCGATTTGCTGATGAATGTCGATAAATCGAATGTGATGGTTTTTGAAAGAAATGAAAGTATGACTAAATGTGAAATCACTGTGAATGGAGTTATACTAAAACAAGGAGAGGAATTTGTGTATCTGGGAAGTATGTTCACTAGGGATGGAATGACTGAGAAAGATATTGAAAGGAGGGTGAGTGCCGGGAACAGAGTGAACGGTGCACTTAAATCGACCTTGGCAAATAAATACTTGTCACAAGAGGCAAAATTGTCAGTTCACAACGGAGTCCTGGTCCCGTCCCTGATGTATGGGAGCGGAGTATGGACTTGGCAAAACAGGTATGAAAGTAGGCTGAATGCTGTTGAAATGCGATCTCTCAGGCGAATGTGTGGTAAAACTATATACGATAGATGCACGAATGTTGAGATCCGTACATTATGTAAGGCTGAGACAAGCATTATCGACAAAATCAAGAAAGGAGCTCTGCGCTGGTTTGGACATGTAGAACGAATGGAGAGAGAACGGCTAATAATATTTACAATGCGAATGTTGATGGATGCAGAAATAGAGGAAGACCGAGAAAGACATGGCATGACCAAATCCAACAAATACTTAAAGATGGACATGTCAAAAGTCGGAATAATCGGCGCGCGTGCATGAGAAGATGTATGAATGTAAAGGAAGCGAGATCTGTATGCAAAGATAGAGTGTTGTGGCGTTCTATCCTCTCTGCCTACCCTTACGGGGAAACGGCGTGATGGTTTGTTTGTTATGTTTGTATTTAAATTCATTTACAAAATAAATAAAAATCTCTTGATTTAAATACATATTCTCTTAACAATAAATACCAACTCACCAGTTCGTCGGTTATAAAATCCTCACACTTTTTTTAAAAAAGCGTCCAATTTCATCCACTTTGATTCTTGCAGAATCATATCATATGCTAAAAATATTTGAATATTCTTTTAATTTTAATAATAATAAAATAAAATAACAAACACACATTTTTATTCTTCTTAAAAACAAAACGATAACTAAATTGGGAACAATTTCACACAAACAATTGGCTGCTCTCGTACACGGTAATAGAATAAAACAACGTTTAAAAGTGCGTCTGCTATTAGAATCGCGGCGTCTACTGTCGTCTGGTATCGGCCGAACCGACAACCAACCGGTAAAATTGTAAATCGGCGTAAAACGACGTTTACCTGTACATGACAAAATAAAATATAAAAAGAAACAGTTTTGGAATTACAGAGACAATGTTTCGTTTTGCCGTCGGGTTTTCGGAGCAAGATAATATTATTTTTTTTTTAAATCAGATGTTTTTATAACTGGCATTAGATAATCTTTATTTAAAACGTAAATGTTTGGCCATCTCAACTGCGTCAATAAAAGTTTTTTTTTACAGTATACATAAGAGGTAAAACAGAGTATAAAAAATAAAGGATAATTACATAGAAATGAAAATTTACATATTTACTAATATAAGTCTAGGCATTTATAAATATTTTAATTTACTGCATTAATGAAAAATATTTATTTTCAAAGAGTTGAAAATGTTAAATATTAGTGAATTCATAACAAGTTACCCTCCTATACCACGGTCTCCAACAACACTGTTTTGCTGTAACACTATTATTATTTTTACGAAAACCCTTTACAACACGGCTTCATACAACACGATTGTGTATATTATGATGTTTGTACAAGTACACCATCAGAAAATAAAATCGTTGACATATTAGAACTTGAAAAATCAACAGGAGTCGACCATTTTGATGGTATAAGCATTGAACACGTTCAAGATTAATTGATTGAAGATTACATTATCGAAGCAGATTTTCACAAAATTACTTCAAACGTTCAAATCAGTTTCAAGGAGAATGAGTGGTGAAGATTGTAAAAAGAATTGACTTTACATAAATTACAAAAAGGCCCAAGTCAAGCAATAAATCTAGATTTTTTTATATGTCGATCCATCCGCGAATAGAAACAAAGGTTCAAAAGGAAGCTGAAAAATTGCCTGTTTCCGTATCAGAAAATCTACAACGACCTTTTAAAGAACAGCAAGCAAACCAAAATCACAGACTCTCCAAAGGTGGCACAAAGTAGACTGTGCGAGATATTGCATAGATTGATACACTATTAAGCGTGTTGTCCAGATGTTTATAGAAACATATGTTTTATGAAATAATTTTTAATCTTAATTTTTGCTATTATTTAATCATGTACATGCTTCCACTTTCCATTATGTTGTATCCCAACTCAACTCAGGGCTCATGGCCTCATAGAGTTTGGGATACGTTATTATTATTTTTTGTAATATTTATGTATTTGTATGAATAAAAAAATACTTGAAAAACAATATTTTGAATAATCCTAGAAATTACAGTGCATGAATAATAAAAGGGGCAATTGAAATACACAAACACCCAAATAACATAAACAGAGACGACGGGCTGAAATTGAACTCAACATGGTTTCCAGCACTACACACTACGAAAATAATGCGGAATGTGCCTGCTGTTGACTACGATATGGTAAAATTTACTAATATATAAAAATTTAATTTTTTTACAAAAAAACAGTTTTTCCTGAAGATGGCTGCTGTATTTTTTTTATATTTAAAGTAATAACCCGCTAAGCCTCTAGCAGGTGGGACAGAGGGGATATGGAAGGAGGTATTAAAAAATACACCAATACACCCAGAAAAATTGTGACAAAAATCTTTCTTGGATTTTTTTCTTGCAACTGGTGGGAATCGAAGCCGCGACGCCAGTTTCACAGACAGCCGTCTAACCAACTGCGTCACGGCGCCTGATATGGAAACCGAAATTTTGGAACTATTTTAACCTACACGGAACACGGAACCTACGCTATGTAACAAAAGAACTGTTTTGATTTCTTTTACAACCCGTTTTGTACTGCCTCTGTGTCTCATATAACAATGTTTCACATAACACGGTGTTGTAGGAACTAACCTGTGTGTGGTTAAAGTTCAGAGTTTAGAAGTAGAGGCTTGTCTGCAGGTGGGATAGATGGGATATGGAAGGAGGTAATGAAAAATACACTACACCACCCAGACCAATTGAGAAAAAACTCTTTTTGATTTTTTTCTTGCAACCGGGGGGAATCGAACCCGTGACGGCAGTTTCACAGTTGGCTGTTTAATTGCGCCGGTCAAAATCTAGAGCTAAAGTATTTGTTTTATTGAAAACTGATGCATGTTTTATATGGACGCTCTTTTAACAAATCGCTGCCTTAGTTCTTGTATGTTCAATAGAACATTTAGCAAATTTTATAAGAGGCATTTTTTTTAAAGTCAAATAAGTAAAATCAGTAAGTTATGATTGGCACTAAAAAAAAGCCGAAAACACTATTTAATAACGGAAAAAGTAATCTTTTTTTAGCTACACGGACGCATAATAAGATAATGAACAAATTGGCATTCATAACTCAATTTTTCTCAAAATGGTCTTTTGAACATTCAAACACTAAGGCAGCGAAATGCATTTGCAAATCAACTCAAATTTAAACTCAAATTTCTTATTTCACGTAGGAATAACATGAAAATGTAATTTTTTGATCAAATGCGTAATTAAAGAGTTGAAATCTGATAATAATAAAACTTTAAATAAAAACTGAATTGTCGTTTTATTTTTACAAACTATATTTATTTTTAAGTATTTCTTTATGTATAGACACTTACATACATATTTACTCGTAATTATTAATTCAAACCATTTATATCCAAAGATTTTGACAGACATGTACATTATTACTCAGAATTGATTAAATATTGATACGAAAATGATTTATACATTACGCAAATTATACGCGTACGCAGTCAATAAATTTATAAATGTTGTCGGTAACGATCTATTTTATGTAAGTAAACTTGTCTGGATAAATAAATCAATTTGAGACGGGTAATATTAAAACGATAAAAAGTAATGTTTTGAAATTTCGAATGAATTATTCACTTGTTTTCTATTGATTTTCCCTCGCAAAACATTTGCCTCTACCTGTTGAGAAATAGCCGCGCCGTATAACGACCCATATTTTTTTATCATCCACCATTAATTTTACCTCCCCAATGATTTCCGGTCTTCAAATATTCTAGCTCGCTTTTGAAATAATTTTTTAATCAAGGTTGCTTAAGAAAAAATAATTGGTGCTGGAAGTAATTCATATAAACAAATCGTGCATTGTATTATAATTTTTGACTTACGTTGTATTTTTTTATTCTTTTCAAAAACAGTCATGAGCATCGAACCCGAAACTACCTGCATGGCAGGCAAATACGCTGATCATTACACCATGGGCCCGACACTTTTGTAACAATATAATTAATAAAACGCATAAAAAAAATGGCTGAGGAAAATTGCTAGCTATCTCAGAACAGGTTATACTTAGTGAGATGGTAAGGTAAAAAGTTCTCAGCCTGATGAAATGAAATAAAATGAAAGACTGCGATTTTCAGTTAAAAAATGATTTTATTTTTCTACATAATCTCCCTTGACTTCAACACACTTAGTCCAGCGTTTTTTCAACTTCAGTATTCCTTCTCGGAAGTGAAAGTCTAGAAGACTGAACATATTCATCAACTTTTTCATTGGACGCGAAGCGCTTCTCAGAAATAAATTTCTTCAAGTTTGGGAACAGATAGAAGTCTGAGGGTGCCAAATCAGGAGAATAAGGGGGATGGTCGAGCCAATCGTTTCCCAAATCCCGCAGTTTTCCCATCGCCAATGCACCCCTGTGTGCAAGTGCGTTGTTCTGGTGAAAGATAAATTTTTCTTCTTCAAGCCACGCTTCTTCTCGCGAATTTTGGCCTCCGGCTGGTCAAAAAAGTTGGAGTAATATTTGTCTGTAATTGTTCTGCCCTTTTCAAGGCAATCAATTTACAGGATCCCTTCGCATCCCAAAAGACGCTGGCCATGACCTTTCCGGCAGATGCGATCGACTTCGCTTTCTTTGGCGCTGAACTACCAGCTTCCACCCACTGCTTGGACTGCTGTTTCGTTTTTGGCGTGCAGTGGTGGATCTATGTCTTATCCATGGTGACAAATTGCCGCACAAAATTAGTTGGATCCTTATTGGATCGGTCATTTGCTTTTGATCGGCATTCAGCAAATGCGGCACCATCTCGCGCAGAGCTTTCTCATCCTTAATGTTTTGTGCAAGATTTTTCGCACCCTTTTTTCCAATATTCTTACAGCCTCAGCTATCTCACTCACCTTCACTCGCCTATCGTTCAACACGATATCATGCACTTTTCTGATGGTTTTCGATTTGGGGGCGGTTTTTGGCCGTCCTTCGCGTGGGTCATCTTCGAGGGACGTGCGATCACGTTTAAATTCAGTTGCCCACTTTTTATTTCCTGAGGAAATCCATCCAAAACAAAGAATTTTATGACCGCACGCTATTCAAATTTATTTATTTTAACGAAAAACACGCAAGACGTCCCACTGAAAAATTCGTGTAAGCAAACTAATTGAGAGAAAAATTTTCAATTTGTCATACGAACTAATGACACGTGCACCCAGGCAGGCAACATTTTGCTGATTGCAACACTATCTCTGGGTCAGGACGAGAACTTTTCACCTTACCCTCGTACTAACCAACTTTAACATCATTATAATTTGTTTTTCCATTGTTAGCATAAATCTGTACTCATTTGAAATAAACGCCGATTTGTCGGCCGTAAATTTAAATCTTATTCAATAATCAACAAATATAAGAATTTAATAAAAGTGGATATATAAACATGGCATAATAGTGAATATTAGCTGCGCCAGCGGGAACCCTTTAAGAAATCGGAGCCTCTAGTTTACTTAAACCAGCAAATGACAGGTCCTCATTGTTGTAATATCAAGCATTTTAAACTTCCTTCTCTGTTGTAATATGAAATTCGTCTATTATTTATTCAAAAGATGTAAACCATCATCATCAGTCCCTTTTTGCACCTAATAGCGCATAGGGCATTGCATTAGTACACTAATCAAAGCGTATCTTGATCATTTTTGTTACATGAAAGAAAAATGATCAGTCTTACGCTTCAGATACCAGTCCAGGGACTACGAAATATTCTAGTGTAAAAACACTATTTTAAATAAATATTTCGTATTAACTAATCGAACTAAAAAAAAAGAAGGAAAACAATTAGAAAATATACGCATTTTTTTATTAATGCAAAATAACTCATTTATGGTGGTATTCCGATTTTTAGTATTATTTCTTTTTAACTCTTGTGTGGCTGTGATGTCTTACTAGTTGACATAGGACACAAGACTTGATATATCTCTCTTTTTTTTTTAATGATGAATCCGTATTTTTTGTAATCTTCAAATGGCCGTTTTTACACCTTATTTGGAAAGTAAAATTTGTATAACTATGCTAAATGTAAATACAAAAAACATTTATCTAAGAATAATTGTCCGCTAATTTAGCAACACATCTATTCAGATACCTTATACAAGAGAGAGCACGAAAATTAAAGTCATAACAAGGCAGGCAGAGACGCTGTTCTGCGGCAGGTGTTGTTTAAAACATATTCAGTCTTCAGACGGTTGATGTCAGTGATGGGGAATGCACGCGCGTAACATGAGCGGCGTATTTATGATTTTTGATTTATTTTGCTACAACAAGGCTAAATTATATATTTATTTGCATAAATTATGGAAAAAGAATTATTAAACAGTATGACTAGATGTTTTTTTTTTTTAATGTCTGAACTTTAGAATATTCCATCTTTTACTAGTGGTATTATGGTGGTTGTTTGCTACCTACTAAACGTCGGGTTATGTTGACTGCCTAGTAGGATCCACATAAATTGCTAAATATTTATCCGCGTTGATATCGTTCCGTAAAAATCATTTCGTGAGAACGTTTTTTACTTCACGCTCGTTTTGGATAAATCTTCAGACTAACATGGAATGTGTAATGCACAGATAAAGTAAAAGATTGTACTTGCAGTTTTATTATATTTTATTAATACAAAAGATACAATATATAAACTCAACTAAACTGAATATAATAGAGAATAGAACTACTTAAAAACAACTCAAAAAATCTAATTTGTAGAACGTAAAATAAAGCAGTTAAGAAAAAGTAAGAAATCGTTACAATTAAAATTAAATCAAGTTTTTTCTAAAGAGCGTGTGTCACCGAACACAGCCAAAACGCTTCTTTTGGTGTCCGTCGCTCGGACCTGGCGCGCGACGTCGCGTGCGACGTCTATAGTGTTGCCACAGTAACACGATGTTTCATCACCGCGCGCAAAGGGATTATTTACCTCAGTTTTTTAAGAGTTAATTAAATACCATATATCTTCATTTATGCCAATAATCAAATTTGTAAATGTAGGATGCTGGAGCTGGGACAAGACAGTATTGTCATATTTATTGTATTTTCTACGTGTAAACGGCCCTTTTATAAAGATCATTGACTTTCTTTATCATATATTATAAATGCTATGTAAGAAAAGAGCGATGTACGGCATTCCAGTAATGAATAGTATAATTATATTTCGCATTGTCACATTAATGTTCAAAGTTTATTTTTTGACCGTATTATTTCGAAACCGCGTACAAAAACCGCGTGTTACACATAAAACTAGAGTAAACATGAGCGTTCGAAACATGTTTTCTCAACCTGCGACCAGTTGGCATATGTTTGATAGAACTGATTTTAGTCTGTTGCAAGCGTTCACCGGCTAGTTTTCTCCTCGCAATTACTAAAATGCCTTTATTGCTTATATGTACGCTAAGATACTGCACAAATCGATATGGAAAAGCAATGGTAATACCCCATCGCATTGGAAGCAAAAATATCAAGCTCCAAAAAATATTTTTTGGTTATTTATTTATTTATTTATGTATATACGGCATTTCTGCCATTTACATATATGTGGTATAAAGAGTGCTCAAAAATAAAAATATTAAAAAAAAAATCGAGTATGAAATATTAATATACTCGTACTGTACACATTATTAATTACTTGAAATACATATATTTAAAAAAAAAATTATACAATAACAAAATACATTAATCAATCAAATTATAACTATTCCAACCCAATCTTCTTAATATGATTTGCTCTTTTCGATAAACATATATTGGTCCCTTTATTTTTTAAGTTAGGCAGAGATAAACTAAATATATCAAAATATAATGCCATTCTGTAGTTTATCAACTTTATTTCTAGAAAAACCATGAGTTGTGTTGCAAATGTAGTTTAAAATCATACTTCTGATGGTTTGAAAATAGTATTTGGCAGCAAACATAGCAATTTCCAAAAGCCATTTTATTCGACCAATTCAATTCATTGAATTTATTTTAAATATAACACAAGCATTACAAACATACATTCAATACGTACATATTATAAAAAATAAAAAATACATGAAAGAGACTCATGTCAAAGTAGTAGGAAAATCCTGCTCCGGAAAACCCCTTCGGATACATGGAATAGATCAATATCCAGAGCGATGTTGTTCAGCATAGCGGCAGCCCATTCAACAGGCATAACCATAGGCAGGCAATGACAGGCTCAAGATTTAAATTTTCAAAACGGCCGTGCTATACAAATATTAAGAAAGTTTTATGAATTCGTGTTTCTATTAAAGCTAATTTATAAGTATTTTAAAGTTTAAGCTTATTAAAACATTCCTATTAATTAGTCAAAAATGCTGACATACACAAATATAACACCAGACAACAAAAACACTTTCATATTGAAAAAGCAAAGACAAACACAGGACAGTCAAAAATACTACATAATGGACTTAAACACTACAACGACCTACCTTACTACTTGAAAACTTTTAATGGAGACAAATTTAAAATCAATCTGAAAAAGCACATGATGACTGAACTAACTAGACTAGACGAGACATAAAATGACTAGACAATATTAAATTTCTAATGTAACCCTAACGGGTTTTTTAAAATTGTAAATAAATAAAAAAAAAAAAAAAAAAAAAAAAAAAAACATAAATACTCTCTTTGGCATTAGTGTAGCAGTTTTTGTTATTTTTCTCAAAAACACCAAAACGGGAGGTTTTTATCTTTTCTTCCAATGCCATCGTATAACCTCTCACCGGTAAGTAATGTTTTTATCTTAATCAAAACTTCTTTAAAATGGCTATTTGAATGTTAACAATGTTTTATTAATATGTTACCAGTTATTTCCTGTCTTTGTCTTGCTCAGTTAGTCGGGCGTATAGTGAAACGATAAACAAAGATGACGCGTATGCGGAAAGGAGCAACATACTGAATAGAACTTACAGTAAAACGATGTAAACAGTCCGTGCTTTTTAGTGTACTACTTGTTTTGTTTGTTAAAGTCAACGTGATATGACGTGACGGTACTTGCTCCCTCCGCTAATTATTTATTTCCATTGGGGACGACTTTTTGGCTCGGATTTGTAAGGAGTGTATTGGTACACTAATCGCATTGTATCTTGATCATTTTTGTTACATGAAGGTAAGATGATCAGTCTCACGCTTCAGGTACCATTCGAGGGACTATGAAATATTTTAGTGTAGAAACACCCTTTTAAATAATTATTTCATTTCAACTTAGTCGGGAATCGAACCCGAAAAAAAATAAAGATGGAAAACAATGAGAAAAAATATATATTTATTAAAAAATGCACAAAACCAAATTATGGTGGTATTCCGATTTTCAGTATTTTTTAGAATTTTTAGGGTTTTTGCAAATCGTCAATTTTCTAAATGTATCGGTTATTAGAATTCCGTGAATGTTTTCTAAAGAGAGTGCCTTATCAAAAGGTTTAAAAGACACACATTTACAATGACATGTGTATGCCTGATTTGTATTTGCAAAACAAAATGATATGAAAATTCGCTCCAGTCCTCATCGTGTTTTGAAGGAACTTTGTTTTTCGCAAATTTATGTAAATGAATTTACAAAAAGCGTGTCTCGTATTATTGTCGACTGTACGGGGTTGAAATGTCAAATATGTCTATCAACAGTATTTAAAAACCTCTATGCAAAAAGGAGAAATGTCCAAATCAATATTTTTAAAATCCTGGTTTCGCTTCCTTTGGAACCATATACAATCCACGAAATCTCTCCATGTTTTTCTGTCTGCGGCCACCAACTCTCCGATGACATCTTGTCAGGTCTGTTTTCCGTAGTACAGACCTGAACTACCGACGAACTGCCAGCCGTGAACTTCCAGGGCCGCGAGAACCTGTTGCCTTGAAAAGTAGGCATCGTGGTTAGAAAAAACGCCAAGTACATTTTTTCATCATATGAGGATATCTAGACCTGTCAGCAGGATGCATTTGTTTGCTTGTTATTGTAGAAGTGGACTTCTACCCCAGTTGAAAGCGGACAGAAGAAACGAGGTCGACGTTCAATGGGATTTTTTTTATATAGTGAATAAGATACACAGAATATGATTAGTTGAACTGACTGCACTTGGACAACATGCTGAAACTGACTGATTGATTGACTTGGGCTTCATCCTGGAACTGACTGATTGACCGGTGATACCATGCTCTGTGGTCTATTAATAGATAGTGTTCCTTTGTTCTTTACGTCTCCAAAGCGGAGATGAAGTTAATGTCCTCCAGGACGGTGTATTGATCACGCATCCGATCTCGTTATTGAATTAACGTTTTGCTTGCAATGCTATTGGTCTTGCATACTAAAAAGTATTGTATTCAATAGAAAATCCTGAGTTGCTTTTTGAGTCGTTGCTACAGATTTCAGGTGAAATCATTCAGGGCGTGTGTGTGTCATCAATTAATGGACTTTGACGCCCACAAATATACAGTGCGTCTTTTTATCTTTTTATCAAGCCAAAATGGCTGTGAGTATAAGACGTGACATCCACATAAAGACAAAATAAGCATATTTTTATGAACAAAATAGCGAAAACACGTGCGGTCACGCATGGGTCAAAGGTTCTGCCAGCAGAACAACGCTTATTTAGTCATGCATATAGTACCATAAAATGAATCCTGCTGGAAGGACCTGCTCCCCGGGACTCTCCTTCCGGAAGCGCCTTCCAGAAAGACTGTTGGACTTTCTATCGTAAAATCTTTCGGGTGGCGTCCGTAGTACTCATTTATGTCCCACCAATCATATCGCCTTCACTTGATGATAGCTGAAAAAAACCACTACACAATAAAGATAAACAATTTTTGTATTTTTTTTCCACAGAACCAAAGCTATTGAAAATATAAAATATGGAAGTCTACGCAAAAAAGGATGGCGCTAATTTACTCCATACTTCTATTCTCTGTTATAAATTAACACGCATCGTATTGAAATTTCCAAACCAAACATATTTACGAGTAAATAATAGAAAAAAATGTAACCTGTGAATATGGAAGTCATCTACCAAGTAATTACTTGACACATTGTAACGTTCACTCTTCCTCTTGTCGGAGATAACAAAAAACAACAAAAAAAACAGTATGCTTCCATATGTATTTATCGCATGTGGAAAAAGATTTTGCTTATGAAGCGCGAGCTGTGATAACTGAATTGAACTGGTCTTATCTATTTTGTATCTAAACTGAACCCTACTGCTGTAAGTGTTTCTGTTTTTGTAATAGTTGCACAAAGTATTATCTTTACTTTCGAGTTGCAAATTGAGAATTGCGAATCGAGTTGCAAACTCTTTTCCTTACTGTCAAAAATTTGACATCCTTGCTAGATAATCAGTGTTTTGGATGTTTAGCATCTAACTGGATGAAAAATATAAAAAATCCCCAAAATTACAAAATTTGAGAAAACAAGTTACAAATGCAGTTAAATGTAATTTTTCCAGTTTTATCAACCAATAAATCCTTTAAATCCTCCGAGATGTAATTTTAAAGTGATCATGCATAAAAAGCCACTAAAAGTAAATTTTATAATTGTTTTCTGGTAAAACATTCAATTACATTTACCAAGGTCCCTACTATAATGGAAAGTTACAATTTATCTTAAATTTCATCTACAAAGTAAAATTAAGTATTTTGTATGAAAAATAGAATTTGTTTACATTTTATTTTTCTAAACTTGTTTAATTACATAGTACCGACGAAGATAATTTTAATTTTCATACAAATATACACATTTTCACACATTAAAATAGATGAAAGTTTATATGGTGGCCTCCGTGGTGTAGTGGTAAAGACGCTTGACTCACACACGAAAGGCTTCGGATTCGATTTCAAGTAAGAAAAAAAAAAGAATTTTTCTCAAGCCCGGGTGTTCGGTGATGTTATTCACCACTGTAATTGGGCCTCCTGGCCTGTTGTGGTGCAAAAAAAATACCAATGCCGATATGTACCGATGAAGATTCAAAATGTCATCTTTTGAAACAATTCAAAGAACTAAAATGATTTCAGTAGTATGCATGCCCAAAATATGAATAAGGAAGATTGGAAAAAACTCGAGTATAATAAACCCGCAAATTCAAATGATTATTTTTCAGTAAGGGCAACAATGCAAATATAATGTTTTATCACTGTCGATATATTAATTATGCAGGCTTACAGCCCGAGATCTATTAACTCGAAGAAAAATGCTCTAATTTTTAGACCACAAGGCAGCAAAATCATTAGTACAAACAGAAATTTCTTAAAATGTGACATTCCTCATTTTTTCCCGTGGTTTTCATTTGTAATTAGATTTCTAGCATCCCTCATACACAGCTCAATGGCAAATTGAATACATTATCTATCTTTATAACGTAAAATGGCAGACATTTTGCTTGAGAGAGATTTATGGCATGTATTTCCACAGAAAGCCCAGAGCTTGTCTAGAATTACTAAAACATTGTTCTGGAATATTATTCAAACTCTGAGAATTTTCCAACTGTTCTGAGAATTTTCTTTTTGAACTGCATAGCTAAATGAATTGAATGCAATGTTCAAACTCAAACTTTAATTACCAGGGCAAAATAATATTTATTTCAAATAAGCCTGTAGATTGATTTAAAAAAGAGTTTTTCAACCAGTTTTTTGCTTTTCGATTTCTTAAATACGTTTTGTACGCCAAAAACTTGCAAAAAAATATTTTCAACTACAATTTAAATAATAATGTACCAATTTTCATTAACGTACAATAATTAAGTATTCACAAAAAAACAATATTCCCACAAATTTCAATTTGCAATCTGCGACGTTTTTTGTTTATCCTGAATATATTTGTGAAAATCACATAGCGTATTTCCAAGGCGCATCGACAATTTACTTCAAAACACGGTATTTAAATAACTTTAAAAAAATTGTTTTCCTAATTGAAATTGGTATTTATAATATTATTAAGACGTGTTAGGTTTGTGTAAAATCATTAAAATAATTTTAATATTCCTACCGGTTTCAGAACATGGCTGTTCCTTCGTCAAGGCAAAATAAACAAACACTAAATATTTTTTAACATTACCGCATACCTCTACACATACTCTTATACAAATACACACAAACACATCCTTTTTTTGTACCACAATTTAATATGTATGATTTCTATAAAGAAACTTTGCTGATCTGTCTTTAAACCGTATCTTTTTTATGTTTTTATATCATTTGTTGACTGTTTGATTCTTTAAAATAAATAAATAATAAATAAATTTAAATTTACATTAAAACTTTCCGGTTTTAACCAATGATCATTTATTTAATTACCGATCATTTTTGGAGATACACGTGCTTCTTTATCAAGGCATAATATTGAGAATTAAATATAAATCCCATTTCAACAGTGTCTTAAGTCTAATACACCGTCAAAATTATAAAAAGGATTCATTTTATTTCAATTTTATTTAAAATTTAAAGTACAAAGAATAAATTCTTTGTTGGACTTATTGCTCAAAGCTGATATAAAGCCAACCAAAAAGACAGACTGGTCAAGAAACAAGTTGGTCGAAAATTTGTACTGAAAAGGTTTTTTAATTGAGAGATAAGGCTTGCACATATTAACTTTTAAAAAAACATTATGTTAAACATATTAAAGAATGAGGAATGTGGAATAAGATAATAAGTATGGAAGAAGAGACAAACAGGAACCAAGAAAAAAAAGAGGATACAACTCTATATGAAAAAAAACCTACAAAAATGCAGGGAGCTCCGGATTTTGAGGATATATAGTAATGTTTCGGGTGTTTCTTGAATGTTTCTAAACAAGGTGCATTTTTTATAAGAAGAGGAAGGTCATTCCAAAGGTTAGCACCTTGAAAGGAAAATGAATAGTTGAAGAATGATGTGCTATGTCAAGGAATGGAAAGTGTTTTTTCCTCAGAAGAGCGAAGCGAAAAACCATGTTCATAAAGGTAAATGAAATTCTCAGCAATATATTTTGGAGCGCAAGAGTTTTGAAGAACATTATAAAGAAGTCAGAAAGACTGAAAGTTTATGCTCTGATAAAAACGAAGCCACCTGAGTTCGTAACGAAAGGGCGATACATGGTCATACTTTTTGAGATTGAAAATAAAGCGGATGATTTGATTCTGCAAACGCTTCAGACGATCTTTGCGCTCCGAATTGGCGTCAAGATAGCAAGCATATCACAGAAAAGACAATATAATAGATTGTGACTGTTTTTTTTTTTATGTGATTGGAAGAAAATTCTGAAGTCTTTTCAGTGAACGGAGGGGGCGATAATTTTATATTCTTGATTAAACATAGATAAATTGCTTTTCAAAACCGGTTAATAATTAAATAAATAGGAAGTGATTTATTACAACAGAGATGAAGAACATTTAAGAGACGGTAATATAGAAGTGACGATGACCTTTCAAATGTTCTTCATCTCTGTTGTTATATTTTTATATTAACAGTTCCCTGGGAGTTGAATACAGTCCATGTCTACAAAAATTTGGACAAACTCAAAATAGTGTTCTTAAATAGGAAGTGGTTAAAAACAAATGTTTCTTTTTTTAAAAAATTATTTTAATGAATAAACACAAAGTTAATGCTTCAAATATAAATTTTATAGAAACAATATTACTTTATCTAATTAAAACATCAAGATAAATTTTGAGATTGAGTGATTAGTTATTCCAAGAATAAGTGATTAATTGTTTTCCCGTTTTTTCTTTTCATAATAAATGAACGAGTCTAAAAAGATCTAATAAATTTAATAATGGTGGGTAAGTCACGTTCAAGCATAAATACTTGAGACTTGTGTAAAAAAACAATAAAGGCCTTAATCCATTTGAAGGTAGTTTTAGGGTTTCCATTAAGGGTTCCTTATTGAATTTAAGAATATCGGACGTTATAAAATATGATCTAAATTTGAACCAAAGAACAAAGGCTCCTTTTTGAATATTTTAAGCAGGTTTTTGTCTTTAAACAAATCGTCTTCATGCGGAAGGCATATTTTTGCATTTATTACATTAAACGGAACATTTTTACCGGTTCCGTAAGTTTTAAAATTTTAATTTTTGGAAACGGTTTAATTTGTTGACTCTTTTTGATATTTCATTACCTTCAAAGGAATTTTTTTTATTATAAAAATAAAAATAAAAACAAAAAACCTGACATGAAGTTACGCCTAAGCATAGCGGTGAAACAAATATGGGAATATAAACCTTATTCTACCACTGTGCATAGGCGTAACTTTATACCAAGTTTATGAGTAGGGCCTACTAACATTTACCCGAGGCTTCGCTCACGTAGTATTAGGGAGTAATTAGTTGAGTCATTTAGTATTAAGAGTTTTTACGTAGGAATGATATATTTTTTCGGCACAGAAAGTAGCGCGTATCGATTGCCGGTCCTCTAACTATCGCTATGAAAAAATACGACGATCCAATAATCTATGGTGATATCGCATCGTTATTTTGTTCATCATCATCATCATCATTCCCCTTTTTGCACCTAATGATGCATAGGGTGCAAAAAGGGTACAGCATTAGTACTTGATCGATTTTTTTTATAAAACGAAGGTAAAATTATCAGTTTTATGCTTCAGGTGCCAGTCCAGGGACTATGATATTTTAATTTGTAAGGAAAATCTTTTCTGTTCACAAATCCTACTACAAACGAAAAGGAAATCAAACTACCCGGAGATAAAGCAGGTCAAGTATAGAAATTTAAAGAAGCAATTTCAAATTTATTATTTTTTACATCACATCTTACCGCCTACTCATTTTCAAATAATGTTGCTCATTGTTGATATATATTTCTTTATTTCATTGTAATTTTATTTGATTCGGGATTTAAAATAAACTATTTTACTTCTCACCTCTCCGGTGATTTAAATGCAAAAAATATGTCAAAAGGTTGCTATGTTAAATTGGCGAAGGAAACATAAACAAATAAACAAACACACTTTCGCATTTATAATATTCGTATGGATTAAAGGTGGTAATAAAATTTTTACTGCTGTTTTAAAACAGTTACCCTCTCGAAAAACCCAAAAAAGTTTCACAAAAATAAATAAAATCGTTTTAAAAAAACAAAAACTAAATCACCAAACGCAGAAGTAAATAAAAAAAATAATTCACTTTGCGCGTAAAATTCAACGCCCCGCCGCACGCCGCGCCGCCTTAACTTCAAATCTTTATCCATAATACATACCCACTCGTTTTATTATCTCCCAAAGAAAAAGTACATACACATTTACACTTAAAATCTCTCCAGCCCATCTCCACTCCACCTTCCACCCAAGCAGTCCCGTGCCCTTGTCCATCCGTATCTTAGAAACGAAATTTTAAACGGCATGAAGTCGTTACCGTTATAAAAGAACACCAAAAACTGAAGAATTTTCCACAACGGAGAAAAAAAATCATACTAAAACAGTGTCTTAACTAGTTGTTAACTTTTAGACATCGAAAAAAACGGGAAAATTACACTGTTCTAATAAAACGTGAACCTATACCGTTTTAAAAAACTTTTTTCAAAAAAACCCCGTTCAAATTTAACTGTGTTCTATTTTTTTTCGTTTTTAACCCGTCAATCCATACGTCATACAATATCATCAGAATTTTCATGTAATAAAAGGGCACTTAATCAGCTAGCTAACTTGATAATCCATAATTAGCACCTCATAAACACATCCGCCTTGAATAATGAATACCGTATTTTAAAAAAGGTTATATATTTTACATGATAAAACATTGAAGTAATATAAAGGAATGTCATGTTTACTAAGTGGCTCAATTTTACGAGTAGTCTAAGCTCCCATGAATAATTTAAGTAAAAAAGCCTAACCAATTTAATAAACACATATTCACATGTGTGTGTTGTCAATTTACCAAGTTTTAGACAACGCTGGATTTCATTCCCTGAGAAAGAAAGCATTTTTGAGACGAAAGTATAGAAGTCTACCACCACAAGGAAACCACCTTTTTGAGTAAAATCATGTTTTTGACAAAAATACGAATACTTTTCTCTCCCTTTAAAAAAAAAAAAACAATAACTTTTCAGCCCAGGTTTAAATATCCACATTTTTTTATTTCTAATTTTACGTCATAAAAGTCAACAGACTCTTATTTCGAATAAGACAAGGAAAATTTTGCATTATAATTTCCGGTGACAACTATTATCAAGCGGGTGTGATACTGTTAGATACTTCCAGAGAGCCCGGAAGCTAAGTATGTATGCAGAAATATAGTGATATGGTATTATATCTTCTCTGCCTACTCCTACGAGGAAAAGGCGTAATGGTTTGTTCGTTTGTTCTGTTTTTATAACAGATTATAAAAAAAATACGTATTAAAACATTTTCTTTTGCTCAAATGCAGAACACCCAAGCTTTAACAAATTATGTATATTTTTTTATATTTTATTTATTGAAAAAAAATATTTGCGTTCTTATGATTTACCCAAATATTTAATTTTGAGGGCCATTTTCAACGAGTTGTAAATCAATCACTATAAGAAAATGGAATCGAATTAGGGTAGAGTGGGATTCGAACCACGGACCTTCGGTCCGTGAGTCCGAGACACTAGCCACAGGACCACAACCCGATTTTTTATTTTTTATTATTTAATTTTGTTATTTTTAATATCTCACCGTCAATCGAACCCGGACCCTTCCATATCTGAGGCAAGAGCCTAAGCCACCACATAGGCCACCTATATTACGTAACATTTTTATTGTTTATTGATTTAGTTTTCACGTTTAGGACAATTAAATATTTTTACGTGTGGTATGCCATAAAACTTTACGTTTTACCCCTGGCTTCGCGTATTTTGATAAAAACATTGTAATATAGGTATATTTGAAATTCAATGACCTTTTTTATTACGTTCGGAATGGCGTATTGATGCGAGAATGTGGTACAAAGAAAATAAAAAAATTCAGACTCGAGGACAGAGGGGTTTAATGTAGCTTCGGGAAACATTGCTTTTTTATTTTTGGGAACATGGTGAGGTTCTACTTAGCATTTTTATATTCCTGTCAAATAAAACATATTTATTTTGGCGGTTACTTAATTGTGAATCTTGAAAAACACAAAGATAAAAAAGTACTTCATTTTCAGTGCTTGTTATTTTATATGTTACATTTAAACCAATGTCTGATAACATTGTCTTTCATAATACAATTTTTCTCATTTTCATATAAATCTCTTATAATGCTTATGTATAATATTTTTTCAAATTCAATTTAGAAGAAGAAGAAGAAGAAGAAACAATTTGTTATTTTATCGTTATATAGTATTTATAAATATTATTCACATTTAATTCATTTTGTATACTGAAGTTGATGGTATGTTTTTAAAACCTCAAAGCTCAAAAACTGTTAAACATACGAAGTTGTTGGTGGGCTTAAATTGTCGAAAATTGAATATAATTTTAAAAAGATACTCACAAATAATGTTTAAAAAAAACATGTTTTTTTAAGTGAGTTGCAAAAACTGAAAAAAGTCCGAAAATTTCGCAGTTTTTCGCGTATTAGGCAGATAGGCAATTTTTTTTTCGATTGTAGCTTTACATCGCGTCTTGAGATTTTAGGTTTTTTTTGTAACATTTTACTAGCCTAATACTTAATATCGATACAAATACCTATTTTTACTATTGATAATAAAAATCTCTTACTTTAGAGCGCTCTGAGTCATGTTATATAAATACTGACCTAACCAGAAGAGACGTGTTCATGTTAAGATGCTCCTTTGATTTAAGATTCTGTTGCACAAAGGCAAGATGATATAAATCACAATGACTTTTCGTAAAAGGCAGTGTCTTACATGGTACAGGTAATAAGGACGACAAATGATAACTGGATTATAAATGTCACCTTAAAAGTGTAAAGGAAGGCCTGGTAATATCTATGGATAGTCAGGCTTCTCTTGAATGAGTTTTCTGTGGTTTTCTGTTCATTAAACAAATGTTAAAGGTCCACAGCCGAAATTTTCTTACTTTCCCATCACTACTTAGATAAAGATTAATTTTTTTTTTAAAGATGTCTGGAAACAAACTGCACTTGTGAAATATAAACCTTGTACATTTTAAGCAATGTCAGTAATACTTTTTTGTATTTTTTTATATTTTCTATTAATTTTTCACGTCCATTATGCTTTTACATATATAAGACATCAAAATGAAAAAAAACAGTTTTTACAAACTTGACAATTAAATACAAATAAATAAATGAATACATGATTGTAATGTTTATCCTTCTGGATACAGGCAAAACCAATCTTAAAATAGATCCCGATAGATTCCGTAATTACCTACTTCAGGATGTCGGAAGAAAAGTTTATGAATTATTGTAGACAGTAGAGTGAATAGAATATGTGTTATTTTGACGTCGAATGCGGATTGACGCGTTGTGAAGTGTAGCGCGCTATATCACACTGACTTCCGCGGCACTCCGGCGCCGCAAAATATTCTTCCGGACGCAACTCTACCGCGCCGTGCCTCGCTGCCCAGTGTCGCGCCGCCCTAGAAAAAATGTTTTCATTAAAAAACAGTGGAAATAATATTTCTTGTTGAATTGAAGCGCCGCGTAGTGTCGCTCCGCTCCGTAGTAGTGCGGTTCGACTTTAAAGCAGCAATGTACATAATATTTTAATACAATATAAACAGAGTATTAATTTCCATTTAATATGGGAAACGTACATTCATAAAAAAATAAAAAAATTGGTTTTGATTTTTTAAGTTTTTAAATTTTTATTTATTCAGAAAAAACAACAGCAATACAAAAAATATTTCCAACATTATAAAAAAAAAAAACATAAAATTAAGCCAAATCAGTTTTCCTCATTAATACAATTATAAAAATCCAATTCGGTTAGTTTTTGTGTGTTCCTCACACAATAACTAACCGAATAAAGGAAGTTGTCACAAAAATGTATGTGTGTAAATTTCTTTTCAAAATCAAAAAATTAAAATTTGGCCTTAGCCACTTTCATGTTCAATTTTTTATCTTTAAATAATTACGCGAAATTTTATTTCAATCAGAGCCGTCGGGTAATGAGAGTCATACTGTTCTACGCACTCCTAGTGCTAGAATAGTGCCAGAAAAATCTTATGCCTTCTATTATAATCGACTGCAAGACGCGTCAATTCAGCTAAAGCATACATAAAGTGAGCACTTCGGTTTTTCGATTAATTTTTACAATATTTCTCCACCTTTCAACATCAGGGGAGGACTCTCAACCACGCTGTTCAATGTTTATTTGCATAAATACATTACCAGTCATGTTAAATATAGTGTTTGAGTTGGGAAATACTTATTGATAGGTTTGATTTAATTATATGATATCATGTTTGAAATATTATAGCGTAGGGTAATTCGATCTGCAGGGCTCCCATTACCCCTAAGGTATTTTAACTTCTCCCAAGATGTTAGAAATCGAAAACAAACTACTTCAAAAGCAAGCTGAACTGTGAAGGCGTTGGAAGTAGCTTTCAATGCTATCAGATATAAAGGGAATATATTCACGAAGTTGCTTTGCAAGCGGGTATTCCTTACAGTTCACTTAAGAAGAGATATAAAGCTGCGATCAATCAAGATTGTTCTCATGACTTTCGATCAGCGATGGAAAGAAAAGCAGTATTTATCAAATAGCAAAAAAATATTTATTTCCGTATTGGGATATAATTAACCAGCATGGGAATATTGCTTCTTATGGGTATGTACCCATCAGGATTTTTTTTTTTATTACTTTAAAAAAAAAAAAATATAGAATCTTTTACAGATTTTTTTTCCTTTATGTTACACAAAAATATTAAAACTGTTTATTTATTATAGGAGAAAAATTCATAAACATTTCTTGTATACCCATGAACAGGCCATGCCTTTGTGGGATTTTTGGTTTACTATTTTTAATGTTAACATGTATTTCATTTCTATGCAATTATCCTATATTTTTATTAACTCTGTTTTACCTTTATGCATACTGTAAATTTTTTTTTTATTTAAAGTTTTTATTTTTAATTTTTATAAAATAATATGTATACATTTTTGGTGAGTTGTCTCTACAATGTTATATTGAAATAAAATATGTTTTTGTTTTATATGGTAGAATTGGCTCTGCACAATCTAGTCATTTTACTGAAATAAAATGTAGTATTATTATTATTACTATAGCTGGATAATCAAAGTAAAAGTCAAATTCCTAGTTTTAAAAAATATATATTTTAACAATCGCATTTCCCTAAGTAGGCTCCAATTTCCCACTCTACTCTACATTTACCTTTGCTCCCAGATGGTGCAATTTTTTTCTGGTGCAAAATATCTCATATGTATATTATATGAGAATGAATCTGATGTAATTAATAACTGTCAGTACGATGAGACCTAAGATTATCTGTTCTTTGATTGTCCCCTCTACGACAGACGCATATTCCTTCAAAATATTTTTGAAAAGTACAATACGTTCCCTCTTAACGTAAAATGTTTACTCGTGCAGAATGATTTGGATATTCATTTACTTCTGATTTAAGGATGAATAATAAAAAAATATTTGAATTTTTGTAATGCTATTTGAATTTAATTTGCCAAACCCTAATAATAAGACTAATTGAATATCCCTCATTACTTTTAACCCATAATTTCATCTGACGTCAACATTTAATTTTAAAGGTAATAATATTTTATTGTTTCATAACTCTTCAATACTGATTTTAAACATCTTGCATTGTAAAGTTTATATTTGAAGCACTAACTTTGTAGTTATTCATTATAATAAAATAACTTTGTTTTTAACCATACATTTTTTTTTCTCTCACCAAGAAGCTGGTTTGCTTTGAAACCGGTCGGTGGGAGGAAAAAAAAGTTAGTGGTTAAAAACAAAGTTATTTTATTTATTTTATCTTACATTATGTTTTTGCCAGGGCATGTTTTTTTGTCGTTTCACTAACGTGTATAATATATTTTTTAACTTCAAATATTTATTGTTGCATCACCTCAAGGGCGCTATACAATAAATAAATATTTATAATAACTTTCCTATTCTTGTATTTAAGAGCCAAAACTATTTGACGAGTGGAAGCGTATAGATTTTTTTTAAATCTCTGTCGGTACATATTTAATCATTTTAATTAATTTCGGCCATTTTGTAAGTAATTAATTCCAAAAAATCACTCCTGGGGATCAGTTTATCGTAAAATTATCACGCGTTTGGTTGTTCAAAATCATTTTCTAAGCAAATAATAATAAATTGTCAACAAAACTAAATAATAAAATTATCATAGCAAGATAACTTTTTCAATAATTTTGTTGTTTGATTGCAATGCTGGTTTTCCGTTTATTTTGATAAATATATCGTATCAAAAAAATGACAACTTTTTTATATTGCAATTCTCTGACGGTTTAAATTTGTACCCCTGTTTTATTTCAATGTGGATTTAAGAAAAAAAACAACACAAGCAATGAATAAGATAATTCAAAAAGAAAAATAATAATTTTAATAAATCTATGTTTAGAGATCAATGGGTTAACTGATTGATTACTATGATATCATCAACTGAATGAATACATAATATTACAGCTTTAGACGGGAAGGGTAAATACGGAAACAAATGAAGATATGATACCATGACTTATCTTATTCTTAAACAGGAAAACGTAAAAACATTTTGTCAAAGTCATATTTGGGCTTTATTAGAATTAGTAACAAGAAAAATGTTATGGAACGTTTATGTATATTTTTATATATAATTTGTCTGTTCGTGTGATGTCACTGAACTTTTTCTAAATGGCTTAACCGATTTACGTGCGGTTTTCAGTGAAATGTCTATCTTTGTGCTGTGCGTGTTTGTAGATATTCACATTGTCAATCGAATCTGTGAAAGAATGTTTGAAGCATAAATATTTTTTTCATCGACCTACCAGGGTTGCATTCGGCGAGAATGCATATACAAAAAAATGGAAGGATGTTGTTTTTTTCTGTTTAAAAAATATTGTTTTTGAATGTTTACAAACAAAATATTCGCTTTTTATGGATCCCAATCAGATTCTTTCCGTGCATTCCATACAACTTCTTTACATTTATTTCTTTTAACTGGATTTTTGGCAACTCTAAAATAATATTAACTGACAGTAAATACATGTACTCCCCTGTTGGTGAGAAGAGCCGAGTTTTTGACATTTGCAATAAGATTCTATATTTGAAAATAATTTATTCTTTCTTTCAGAATTCAACCCAAGCTCCTACTTAAATTAAAAATTTTGAATATCATTAATTTTTAGTTTTGGAATTCAATCATAAACAAGTATCTAGGTACCTACTTTTAAATGAAAAGTCTTTTTCCAAGGTGCAGGCAAGCCAACGTTCAGGAAGGACAACGTCTCTCTGGTCCGCTAGTATATTTATAAATTATATTATTTCCTTTATTGAATTTAAAGGAATATGTTTGACTGTCAATCAAGCGAAGTCTATGATCAAAGACGGGAAACGACTTGATTTGTTTGTTTGTTTTTTAATTAAAATGCCAATAAACAAAAAATCATCATCTATTATTCCACAAATTTTTCATGACTCAAAACTAAAAACATCGTTCACAAGACAAACATTACAAAGTATATATTACTTTAAGTTTGCAATATATTGTAAGCTTAATTATTTAACATTTGAAGAATCCTTCCATTGTGAAAACTTCATCTTACCGATTCTTCGAAACGTACTGAAATCGTGTGAAAGTTTCTCAGAATAACGACAAGTTTTCACTTTAACAGGATTATTACTCAGAGCTATGATGCTTTGCACGTCGTTCCCGAAATAATAAAATATAAAATTGATAGTCGTAAATATTCTTGTTCAAAATATCTTAGTGCTTTTTGATTTTTTGTGGAAATAAAAATAAAGGTTTCTTTTAACGGAAATTTTTATTGCCTTTGTTAGTTTACCAAATTGTGAAATCAGTATTTCAAGCCTGCAAGTCACACCAGTAGTTTATTGACTTAAAAATACACACTGGATTTAAAATGATATATAATCAACAGCACTTTAGTAACAAAAAAATACTGTTAAATACGGTGGGCATATTTATTGCAATATTTATTCGTTTGTGTCTTTGCTTACCCTTAATTGAATTGCTTTGTTTTGTTTTGTTTTAGTGCTGCTACGTCGCTATAAATTCCTTAACAAAACAAAACGAAATATGATAAACCTCTTTTCTTTATGTGGGTATATGCCCAAGTGACAAATAAACATACCAAAGCCTTATTTTACTGCTGGTTTCCACCGTTAAGCTCACACCTTCTTTCCAATCGATTTCAGGTGAAACCAAACTCCTGAAACCATTTAAGGGAAGATCCCTTTTCAGGTAAGCAAAACTATTGCGATTCCGAAAATCACATTTCAATTGACACGTATTGAGCTCTTTTTAGACAAGGGGCGACCTTTCTCGAGACTTGGACTTTTTAAGCTAACAAATTGTAGTCCTTTAAATAAAAGTGTAAGTAATAAAACAAGGGATTTTTATTATTCCTTCTTTTTAGGGCACTTTAAAGTAAAATATTGGAGAAGTCGTAGCATTTTAAAAAGACAAAATAAAATAGAGAAGCGATGCTTTAGCTAAATTTAGTGTGTAGTTTTTCATACACTTTTATTAGATTTAATTGTGAATCGGCGGATTATTTTCTTTGGCGCTACAACAGAAATTATAGTTGAACTTTGGGTTTGTTATATTTTAAAATTTGCATAGTATTTGTCCAATTTATAGGTCGACCTTTATAAACTTGCGGCCTCAAAACGCTTTAACGAATTATTCGTTTTATAAATTATTTTGTTGGATAAATTTTTTATGTGACTGACTTTGGTATCCTCATATTAAAAAAATATTTTCACGAATATAAAATATATTTAAACATTTTGCGGAAATAACCTGGCAACAAGACTGGATATTTTTTTCTCTAAATGTAACACGATAATATTGTGTAAGTATCAAATAATTAAGTTCGGTCTCTTATTGAACAAAAAATATGGACTAACAAAACAAATAGACGCCGTGGCCTAGGTGAAAACTGGCGTCGCGGGTTCGATTCTCAGCACTTTCAATATTTTTTTAAATCTGAATTGGTTTGGGTGTTGTGGTGTATTTTTTATAACCACCTTCCATATCTCCTCTTTCCCACCTGCTGACAAGCCAGTAAATAAAGCGGGTTATTCCTTTAAAAATGAAAAAAAAAACTAGCGATGCGCAGACGCAGACGACTAAATATGAAACCTGGCGTCGCGGGTTCGATTCGGCGTGTTGCAAGAAAAGATCCAAGAAATATTCGTGCTCATTTGCAAATAACTATGTTAAAGAGGTTAAGTGGGCTTTTCGTAAAAAAAGATCCTTTAACTGACTTTTTACAAAAATATACCTTTTTTTCAAAAAAAATTTTGAGCCGATCAACAGGCTTAAGTAAGCCCTAATATTCATTTATTTATTTATGTATTTCACAGTTTTAAAATGTACAGAGTTTATTTGTTTCAGGTCCCGACTAGCTAGGAAATTCCTGTGTTTACGAAGGACCTTATTTCATGTGTTTTTAAAATATTTTTAATATCATTAAATGATGCTTAATAAATTCAAAGAATAATAATAACATTAGAAAAAATCAATATAAATATAAATTGGAAAACATGCAAGTAATAATAATAAAAATTGAATCATAAAAATAAATTAGAAAATATGCCATTTATAGTAAATAAATGAGACATAATTATTATAAATTATAAAACATACCGATAAAAATAAAAAATTGAACCACAAATACACATTATAAAATATAAAATTAGTAATAAAGAAATTAAACAAAAATATAAATTGGAAAACAGATTGTAATTGGAAATAGATTGACATTAATGAGTAATACTTAATCTGAACAGTCTTAAGTTCTACTTAAATTGACAAAATGTATAATTAACAAAAGATATGTATATAGCATAATCTAGGCGGAAATGGCAAGTGTGACATCGCGAGTCAGGAGAGACAACACCACTTGCTTCTTAAATGCCTGTTGTAGGAACACATCGACAGTACCGTTTAGTGAGATTTCGTTCACTGTTCTGAGGATCCTCGGCAGGGGAGAAAAGAATTATTTTTATAATTTTCCACAGCAAAGACAGGATTGGTACGCAAGTTACGGCGAGGTACATTAAGGTTTATCTGAGCAAGGATATCATGGGCACCCAAACAGTAAGATATTAATTTGTGCAAGAATATCAAACCAGCCAAAATCCTTTTGAATTCTAAACTTAAGATATGACAGTACTCTAGATGATCATAATAGTTAATTATGAAAGTATTTGATCCGATTCTAAGTATGAACGATTTTAAAAATTTACGTTGCACCGATTCAATGCGCGTTATATGAATATTGTAATAAGAAGACCATATTATCCCTTTATAAGTTATTATCGTTTTATTTGACCATTTTTTTATTATTTTCTTTGTATATATATTTGGACCCCTGTATTTAGTAGCCTTACGTGTAATGTACAAGGCTAAGGTACTCGGAAAAAATCGTTTTTGTTTGTCTTGGAAATGGGATGTTCGATCCCTGATTTTGGTGTATTACCTCTATGAGTCCAATCACCATTGTTCAAGAAAAATGGCGCATGATAACTACCTTTAACTACAGGATATTCCATCTTTCCTGCTTTCTGCTTTAATATTATGGCGTTGTAAACTGAAAAATGGGCACTGAAATAACAGGTGTCTGGTACTCTGTGAAGAAATATCATCGCATGTCATCATTCCTTAATTTAAACTTAAATGGATAACTTCTCATAGCTCCGTGTCCGGCAAAAATTTGGGTCGTTTCAGAAGTACTTTGGTGTGATGATGAAGGAAGTTTGCTGCATCAGCCAGCGTTGGGAAAAACATTTGACCGTTTACCCTAATAATAAAAAACACGCGTAGTGCATTTGTAACTGTGAATGTCTCGTTATACCCTATGACTCGAATGACCCCGTTTCCCCTAAAATACAAAAAAACTTGCATTGAATTTACCACACAAAAAAACTGTTTTATGCAAATTAAATATTATGTTTTTTTTATAAAAAAATATTTGCGTAGTAACGACAAGACACAACATAAAAAAAACACACATATCAAATTAGAAATATAACTTCTTTTTGGTTTTTTTAAAATAAAATATTTTTTCTGCTTGAAATAATGCTAAATGTGGTGTGAAAACGATACTTAGCTAATTTGTTAAAAATTTTCTTCAGTGAACTCGGTACTTCATTTTTCCGTTTAGATGCGCTAATTTATTATGCATTTGGCTACAACAGACAGTAACTGCTTTGAACAATATTTATAATTTCCAGTGTTTACTAAGTAAACAACTGCTTTTTTATTACTAGTTAAACAATCTTACTTTATATAAGCACTAGCTTTTACCCGCGGCTTCACTCGCATTCGCTTCACTCGCTTCAAAGGAAGAAATTAGTAAGGTAATTAATTTTATGTTTATTTTATTTATTCATTTTATTTTCCACATAATAAACAAAGATTAATAATAAAAATAATTTGACCTCACTGGGGTTGCCAGTGCCGAGAACACTTAACAATATACAAGCAAACTGTAATTAAACTGTATTTTTTAAAATGTTACTATTTTACTGTCGACTGTTTGTTTCTTTAAAATAAATAAATGAACGTCGTTTTACGCCGGGGTTTCGTTCCGAGAGACACTGGCGTTAAATAATCACAAATATAATGGAAGATAATATATGGTTAGGTTCCGTATCGAAATTCTAAGAACAGTCTTACACGTTTATTAAATACATACGAGAAATATATTCAAAATAAATAACAAATCTATTTTAAATATTAGTTAACAAAATAAACAATAATCTCTTGAAATTAATTATTTTATTTTATAATCAACACTAACTCACCAGTTAGTCGATACTAAGTTAAATTATCAAACTTTTTTCAAAAAAACATCCAATTTCGTTTGCCTTGATTGATGCTTTCTTTTTTGCAGAATCATAGCATAAACCACAAATATTTGAATATTTTTTAATTTAAATAATAGTAAAAATACATGCAATCTTACCATTTTATTTTTCTTAAAAACAAAACGAAAATGTTTCGGAAATTATTTCACACACACAAAAGGCTGCTCGCGTACACAGTAATAGAATAAAACAACGTTTAAAAGTGTGTCTGCTATTGGAATCGCGGCGCCTACTGTTGTCTGGTGTCGGCTGAACCGGGGAATCCCAAGCCGGCCGGGGTAAATCGAACCGGCGCAAAACAACGTTTACCTGTACTTAAAAAAAAATATTTTCACGTGTGAGAATAAACAAAGAAGACTTCATATAAATAGATAATTAACAAAATGTTCAGACAGTTTTGTATACTACGTTTTTATGCTTATAATTTTATGTTGACCCATATTATTTAAATTAAAAAACGTACAATTAAAAAAAAAACATCACAAAAACTAAACATTTGTGGGACAGTTGATTAAATATTGGTTCGGGCGAATGAAACAATCCATTTTACTTCTACCTAGCTCCACTATCCATATTTTTCTTTTTGAACATTTTCTCGTAACTAATTGTTTCAATGGACAGTGGAAGTAGGATAAAGACTTTCATTGCATAATTCTCAAAACCCTTTTATCAGGAAATAGCATAAGTTCGTATTTGTTTAAGTTGTCTTTGTGTTAAGGATCTAGTGATTATATAATTTATATGTCTTTTATTGTTGGGGTAATGTCTTTCGTTCGAGTGAGAAAAGTCGTTAGAAGTAGTAGTTTTGTCGTTAGTTTTGTCGTTTATCATTAAGAATTTTTCGTCTACAGTGATTTATTTTTTTGAAAAAGAAAGAAGCTTATATCGATTTCCGTTCCTCTAACTATCACTATGAAAAAATATGGCGATCTGTTAGTTTATGGTGACGCCGCATCGTTATTCTGTTCACAAATTTAATATCTTGCTAAGAAACCAAAACGGAAAGATATCAAACTAACCATAGATAAAGCAAGTAAATTTAAGAAATTTACAGAATTAATTTCAATTAGATTTTTTCTGACATCCAACCTTACCGCCTACTCATTTTTAAATCATGTCACTGATTGTTGCTTTATTATGTTTTTTTTTTATATTCGGGATGAAAAATATGTATCCTCTTTTACTTCTCACCTTTCTGGCCATCTTTATGCAAATAAAATATTTTCTTATTTTTCGTTAAGACGCAAACGAAACACAAACAAACACACTTTAGCATCTATTATATTATTATAGATTAGTTATCCACATAAAGTAATAACCTCCAACGTAAAAAGCTAGAAAATGAATTTGTAGTTATTTATTATAATCGGAATAGAAATAATAAAACAAATAAAAATTTAAATCACTAACTTTGTTGATATTTATTGTGTAATTAAAATACTTTGTTTTTATTTTTTTCATTCATTATTCCATGTCCGCTCCCTAGTTGAATCATATGGTGTCCACAAAGATCCTCCAAGCATCTCTGTCGGCTGCCAGCTCTTGTGCATCCTCCCAAGTCAGGTTCGCGTACCGTAGTTCTGACATGAACTGTCGACGAACAGTCAGCAGTGAACGTCCAGGACGTAGAGTACCTGATGCCTCTTAAAGTAGGCAAGCGTAGTTAAGGCTCTCAGGAGGCATCCGTAGCACATGGCCTAGCCAACCGTATCGCCTCCGCTTGATGACAGTTGTCACCGGAGTTCGCTGCGTCAGTTCTCTTATTACTCCATTCCTCACATTGTTTTTATTAATATATTACAACAGAGATACATAACATTTAACAGAAGGAAATATGGAAGTCTACCGTACATTTACGGAGACCAGACCGCTGTGCACGTGCAAACCACGAGCCCACTGCGTGATATCGAATAATTGGCCCATTTCACACCACGTCAAAAATCTACACGGCATGATAAAATACAAAAAGAGGATCAAGATTTGATGTTTTACAATTATTTATTTATTTCATGCATGGCAAACGCAATAACTAGTACACCATGAGACCGACTAATCTTCTTTTGGACGATTTTTACCTGAAAGTACTCTCTAAATTATAATAATAATTTTGATAAAATTATCATTGAAATCTCATTTATTAAGTTTTACTGGATTATTTGAATCGGGTCGTGGTCCCGTGGCTAGTATTGCGGACTCTTGGATCAGAGGTTCGAGGTTTGAACCTCACTCTACCCCATTTTGATTCCCATTTCCTAATAGTGAGTTATTTGCAACCCGTTGAAAATGGTCACCAAAATTGAAATATTTGGGTGAATTATAAAAACGCTAATACTGTTTTATTATTCTTTTTTTTTTATACATAACCAAGGTGTTTTTATATATATTTTTTAGGAAATCATTAACCTAAGTGTTTTATATAAGAAAATAAACTAAAAAAAAATATTATCAAATTTAAATAACGATAAAAAAAAAGGTCAATCGTATATAATTTTACCGTGCCGTTTATATTAAGATGATATGAAATAGGATATTCACCGTCGGGTATCACACCGCTGGTTTGTTTATTAAAAAAAAGTTGTAATAATGAACAGACTTTAGGTATTAACTGAGCTTAAGACCTGTCATTGGGTGTTTTAAGTGGCCACTTTACACACTGTGTACCATTGGTCATTCTGCCATTGTTTAATCCACATTTCCCTAACACATAATGAAGACTTTTGCTCTTTAAATTTACAAAAGTCAACGGATGGAAGATTTAAGTTTAGAGAAATTATTTGAGAATGGATGAATTTATAAATGATGAGGTTTTCGTGGAATCAAACATGATCATTAACTCTTCTGTTACTCATTCTTAGAACCACATCGAATTCCTGGAAGGACTAAAGCGAAGCGTATGATTTACCCTGTAAAACCACATAACACATAATATTACGTTTTCAAAGCTCATATATTTTCTAGAATGGTTTGTAGAAGTTTAGACATTTACAGGGTTTATGACCTGTCATTGGCTGGTTAAGGTGACCACTGTGTAACATGCAACATTCTGCCTGCTTAAACATATGTATTCCTTCAATTCTTCCATCTGTTGATCTTTGTAAAGTTGAAGAGCTGAAACCTTTGTTGATGCAGGTGTCATTCTGGCTGAATTATTTCATCTACAAACTAGGAAACGCCTGAAATATTTTTTTCAGTTTTTACACCTTATTTAAAAAAAAGCTGGTTTGAACATCAGGAAACATAGTAGTTAAAAATGAAGGGATTTTATTGAAATTTTAATTATGGAATACAAATTCTGTACTGTGATTCTAATATTTTAAGTCATTCTTGTTTTTTTTCGTAAAGAATTATTTTATAGAATAAGTTTTATTTAACGCATAATTTTTTTTCGGTACATTTCAAACACAAAGCAATATTTTCATAACCATTAATATTTAAAAGCAGACATAATAGGCATGTATCATAAGATGTATGAATGTGAATGTGTTAGGAATATATGTCTGGGAAGATATGTGTGACGTTCTATCGTCTGCCTACCTCTACGGGGAAATAAAGTAATGGAAGTTGAACATTTGAAACGTAAAACGGTTATCAAAAAATGAAACCCTATACTAAATATAATGATAAAATCAAATCGCGTATTAAAATATTCAAACTGTTAAATATTTATCTTTTCCGTATTTGATAATAAACTATCTGGCTTATTATTTTAATCAGATATATCGATCGTACAAAAATAAACTAATTAAGATTAAGAATTAAGAATATATCTTATGTAAAAAACCTATATATTTAATTATATACCGTAGAACTCCGTTTGTTCGAACTCCAGTTCTCCGGTTTGCCAAAGATAGGGACAAAAAGGCCTTTGGCGACCACTGCTGGCGCATTTCTTCGTCAAAGCAATTAACCTTGCAAGGCCAAAATTACTACATCACAAAGTTGTTATACCGGCAGGACATTACAGAATTTTAAATATTTATCTTCGCTCATATGTTTCGCCTAACGGATTATGCTATTCGGTACAACTTTTTTAACAGTCTCACCTGAACGAGACTGGAAGGAGAAACCCCAAACACGCTCTCCGTAAGATATAATCGATTCAATGAGCGAATTAAATATACATACGAGCATAGAATTAAGAATAGTCCAGAAGGAGCGTATAGTCATATTTGAATACATAGGACTATGTCCAATATCCCCTCACTTTGCCCCACTTTCACCGCGCACATTCATGAAGTCGCCGCGTAATGTTGCCGGATGGGAAAAAATATAATTATAACACAAATGTAAGGTAAAAAAAAACAATTTGTTAATTTCTCTAAAATTGTATTGTGCACGCGGAAAAATTGATTGACACAACAGAGTAGATAAGTAAAGGGTCATTTAATAAGAGTAATCGAATTGATGAACTTTGAATTTAAAATGTAACACAAATTTTGTTTTACATAAAACGGATATTTTTATATCATGTTAAATGCTATTTGGTGTTTTAAAGATAATGTCGATCAAATGTCCACCACGGAGTTGTTTAATCCGAGATCCAATTTTCATTAGTTCTCTCATTAGATGAGAAAAATAGGGTAAAAAAATTTACTACTCTGGCAACACTAAAAAAAAATCCATTTTGTTTTCTTCGACAATCTGACAGATGAAAAAATAATTCAATTTTTAAGTTATGCAGATGCTACTTACTCATTCATTTGCTAATTACACATGAAATGTGAACTTATCGTGTTTCTTAAAGATCTCAGCAGATTTTCTACCCTTTAAAACGACACAACACGGCATACTTGAATTCAAAACGGGAGTTGCGTACTGAGCAACGTCTACAAAGAAACTGATGGGTCAAAACGTAAAATTACTCTTAAAAGAGTAGTTTAGTCGCTTTCTGTTTGATGCGCTCATGCGGTTTCTGGACTATTCTTAATTCTATGCATACGAGTAATATATCTTAACATTTTGAAAGGTATTTTGCATCTGATTTCATAAATAGCTTTAAGACAGTACTTTAACTTATCGCAGATTCCATCGATACGTCAATTTGATCATATAACGTCTGAGATGACGTTATGAAAACGTGTTTCGATATATTGGTTCGCCATACCGGAGAAGGTACAGATAGTAAAAAAGTTATGAGTACCATATCGGTGTGTGCCTATGAAGATAGCGTTTGTAATGCCCCCCCTGGACATGTTTAAGTAAGTGTTTATATGATAACGTCTGTTACTCATTAATCCGGTCGAAGTTTTACTGTATATACGAAAAATGTAGATACCTACTAATTATATAATTTGTCTGAAATACTTCTTCTTTATTTTCCACATCCGCTCCTTAGTGAAGCATGTGGACATCACCAATTGCCCCCAGGAGACCCTATCGCCAGCCAGCATTTTTGTTTCTTCCCACGTCAATCCAGCGCCTCTTAATTCCGCTGAATAAAGTCTAAAGACCGTCATTGACGGCCTTCCAGGACGGCGTGATCTCGCAGGTTTAAAGAAAAGGCAACTTGAATTTAGGTACTTTTGAGGCATGCGCATCGCTTGCTCAAGCCTGGACAACCTCCGCATCTTTAAGATGCCCTTTATAGGAAGCTACTGCGTTCGCTCTCGGACTTCAATGTTAGTTATAAAATCAAACCACCTTATACCTAATATTCTTCTCAAGCACTTACTCTCAAAATTCAGAAGTTATGTGTTATGAGCTTTGGTATGGTGCCAAGATTCGCACCCATATAGGAGTACTGGCATTGTACAATGGTTAAATTATCGGCATTTTGTTTTGACCGAGTAGATACTATAGAGTTTCAGACAACACGCACCATGTTAAAAGTTGCTCTAGCAGTTCCTAGATGGGTTGCAAGCTCTTTGTGCATGCTTCCATCCTCAGTTATGTGAACGCAGTTTAAAGTTGTCAACTTTCTCAATCCTCTGTCCATTACTATAGAGAGGCTGATTAGGGTCAGGATAGGATTTGTTCCACATAATCTGTGTCTTTTTTGTTTTAATATTAAGACCCAGTATTAGTATTTTAGTTTTGATATATTTTGAAGAGTTTTGAAGAAAATTAAATATTATTTTTTAAAAGTTTGGCTTATCATTCTTATGTTTCAAACTAAAATCCAGAACATAGAACCGAAAAAAATGACAGTATATTATAAGTAAAGCTATCGTTATTTCACCTTTATAATATCTTTCATAGTATAAAAATGAATATTGATGATAGGATTATTTCTTAATGTTCCACGTTGATTGCTAGAACTAAAACTCATTACAAAAGCCATCTCAGGTTTCGACAACTTTGTTCATTGTTCTATAAATATTTCCACGAAAAAGGAGACTGTTAGCGATCTAATTTTACGTTTATATTGTAAAATCAGATCGCTTAGTGATACCATAAACATAAATGCTTGTAAATATTTGTATATAACCACTATCGACTTTTCTGTTTACCGGTTTTGAGATATGTTCATCTCATAATCACACAAAAATTCAAACATGAGAATTATTAGGTGTTAACATTATAGTCCTTAAAAAAAAGTTTGATTAGAATGACAGCCGTCAAACTAATTTCATTAGTGATGGGAAATTACTGATCACTGATCAAAGTGTGTATTTAGTGTGTATAAAGTGTGTTTATCAGTGTTAAACATAATTGTTCACCAAAAAAGAGACATTTATACTTTTTTCATAAACAACATCAAACGAATATTTTTTTTATTTGATCAATTTTCATTGATCAATTTGTCCCATCTCTAACGTTTTTGTAAAATGATGTAACCTAGAAGAACGTCGTTAATATTTAGGTTTATTTAAGTTTTTCTTTAGTTTTAAAGCTGATTTTTAATATTAATGTTGATTTATATTTCAAGCATTGTAATAAAAAAAATAATTAACACGCCAGATACAAATGAGTTTCCGTGTGTCAATATAAATAACTCCTGTGTCGTTACTACAAAGTTATGTCGTCACTTTTATTGACAACTGTCATTCTAATCATTTAACATTTTAAGGACTTTAGTTATGCCGTTATTTTCCAAATTGAAAATGAATACCAAACGTTTAAAAATATGTTGATTTTATTAAAAGTTATATCCGTTTTTTATATAAGGAGAACAAGCCGACACAATAAAAAATGAAAAAAACCAGTCGATAATGCATTATTCTTCATTAAAATAATTATATTTAATGAAGAAGAATAAACTTGAAGAAATTAATCTGACGCCTGCATAACACCTTTTCTCCTCGACAGCCCAAAGCAGCGAAACACCGAGTTTTGAGAATAAAAGTCTCAGAAGAATCTCGGGTGTGCGGTGGTTTGACTTTGTAAATAATGATGTCATAAGAGAACGGACGCTGCAAACTCCGGTGACAATTGTCATCGAGCAGAGACGATACTCTTGGCTGAGCCATATACTGCGGATGCCTCCTGAGAGCTTTAACCACGCTTGCCTACTTTACAAGGCATCAGGTTCTCGTCGCCCTGGACGTCCGCTGCCAGTTCGCTGTCCGTCGGCAGTTCATTTCAGAGCTACTTCGATTATGACGATGTTTCTTGTTTTCTAAGAACTACACATCAAACGGCCGGTAGGAAAGAGCCTCCGAGGACTGGCCGGAATGGAAAACGAAGTATCGAAGGAGTTATCTCCGGAAATAAACTATGGCCGGAAGAATGAAATTGAACTAAAATTTGCAGAAATAATTTAAAGATAATAAATTGAACATGAAAGTGGCAGAAGTAAATTTGTTTTTGAAAAGAAATGAAACCATTTTAAACCACATACATTTTTGTGACATTTCAAAACTTAGTCTTTATTGAGATCCCAGATAAGCTTAGTCTAAATTTGAGATGGCGTAATTTGCCGGTCTAAAAGTAATTATATTTTAGTCACTTAAAACATTTAAGTATATTTTTTAACAGAAATATCTTTAAATTTATTGATTTATCTAATTTATGTTTGTTTGTTTTTTATTATTGAGCGATAAAAACAAAATATAGTTTTAAAATGGCAAAATCGTATGATTTCCTCATTTTGCGTTCATTTTACCAGACTACAGCCTTAAATATATATATATTCGAGTATGTATTCAAATCTAGCAATAGAAAAACATTGCCGGGTTTAGCTCGTTTAGGTATAAAGTAATAACAATTTTATGAATGTAAGTATTGTTTTAATGTATATAATAAAAACAACTTTACATTTAGTATCTGTTTTTATTATATATACTCCAACAATACTTAAATTCATACAATTGTCATTAATTTATACTTAAATTATTTTTATTTGATCTCTTTTATTTCCATGATTACATAAAATCAACATTTATAACCCCTGCTTGCATTTGTTTATTTCATATAAACTTGTTTAGTCTAGCATAGTCTGACGATGTCGGTCACGACGAAATCCGGTCACTGGTAACTGTTATAAATTAAAGTTAAATAAATCTGTAAAATAGTTATAATTTTAATCTTAATCTTCTTTCTTTAAAATAAAAATACTTGGATTTGTAGATGGTACCACCTGTTTCATGTACCAATAAGTAAAACATCGTGTGTTAAAAATGCTTTTTTTCGTAGGACTTTTTCAATGTACAATACAAAATTTAAAAATATAGATTAAACAAACATCACTCTGTCAGATTTAAAATTTACACTAAAAATGTATTATGTAACTTAGTAGACATTATAATAATAAATATGTACATCTCCTCCCCCTCCTTATCCTCTCTTCAAGCATTTTTGTCCTAATCCCGCCCAATTTACAGTAACTTAATGTTCTTAAAATTAATATTTAAAAAATCTTTGATTATTGAGTACATGAAAATAACATTTTTATATGTATAAATTGAATGTATTTATTTGATATGTAATATATATTTTCTTTACTAACTTTGTATACTATGTGGAAATCTGTTATTAGTTCTGAGTTTTTACACTATATCTGTTTGTTTACTAAAAATATGTATGTAGAACTGTTGATTTCCCTAATAAAATAAAATAAAATAAACGATAATAGCTTGAAACGGGGTGTGTACCCATGTAAGCAGAGCAAATTTTATTATAAAATAAATAAGTAAATAAACTCAACACATATTTTTACTAATAAAAAAAGGTTTAAAGCTTTGAATTAAAATCGTATGTAATCAGTGGTATACCGTTCTGAATTCTAGATTTCATTTTTATTTAATCGTTCAAACTAAATAAAACCAGCGCAAATTCAAAAGTGAATGCAAAACTCTTTTTTTACAATACTATCTTAATGAAGTCTTGGGTGACAAAAATAAAGTAAAGGTCAAATTTTCGAGAAATTAAATTAAAAATGAACTGCTTTAAACTCGTTTTCCTTTGTCGGAAATTTTATTCGGTAAGTTATTATATTAACAAATGAATAAAGCTTTATTGAAACATTTAAAAACCCATCTTTATTAAATAAGTTAGGCAAAAAAGGCAGAACTGGGAATTTCTAAATGAATTAAATTGATTTTTATAGTATCATCAAATAGAAAGATTTTCAAATCCCACTACGTGAAAATTCGGGGAAATCAAATAACGACCACTTGTTAAGAGTGATGTTTTAAGGTGATGTTTTAAGGTTTTATAAATTAATTTATTTTTATGTAAGTAACTACGTTGGTATATTTTTTTCACAAAGGAAATTATCAGTTCATGGTTTACCTCTTCGTTCTCATTCTCTAGGCACTCTCTTAATACCCATACACAATTCCTCTTTCTTCTCTAACTCATATAGTGTCCATGCGGCTCGACTGTGGATTCATCTCCCATCCACCATCAAAGATGTTACTACATTATCTCTGTTTAAATCACGTCTGAAGAAACATCTCCTTTCTCTTCCCTAATCTCTCCTCCTTTCCTTTTTCCTCTTTCTGCTTTTTTCCTTTTTCCCATTGAGTAATAGTTTTGATTTAAGGTAATTTATAAACAAATACGTTTATTTCTATTTTTATATATTTTTCACTTTTTAATCTTTTTTTTTTTTCTTTTGAATATGTTCTGTAACTTGAATAATAAAAATAAAACTTTTATTTTATTGGTTAATTGGAAGAAATTGCCATTTGGCAATAAGCCCGCCAATGTACAAATAACATTATGTACAAAAAGTTAAATAAATAAATAAAATAAAATCATTCATTAAAGTTTACGATTTTTTGTGGAAAATTTTGCTGACTTAAATAATATTTTCAAGAACAATTAATGAGGGAATTCAGAGGCTTTTTTGTATCTGTTATAAATTTTAATTTATGATCTATAATGAATTTAATCATCATTTATAATAAATTAAAATTGTATTTTAAAAGTTATTTTATAAGCTAATCAACCCATGGGAAAAATGTTTGTCGCAAGAGGTAAAATTACCGGTTCACAATGGAGTCTTCGTGCCGATCCTGATGTATGGGAGCAAAGTATGATCTAGAAAAAACGGGATAAAAGTAGGCTGAATGCTGTCGTAATTCCATCTCTCAGGCAAATGTGAAACTATCTACGATAGATGTACAAATGTTAAGATCCGTGCATTATGAAAGGCTGAGATAAGCATTATCGACAAAATTAAGAAATAAGTTTTGCGTTTGTTTGGACTTGTAGAGTGAATGGACAACGAAAGGGCGGGTAAAAATATTTATTATGCAAATTTTGATGGACGCAGAAAAAGGAGAAGACCGAAAAACAGTTAGCATTACAAAATTCAACAAATATTTGAAGATGGAAATGTCAAATAGAATATGAATTTCTTTCAAGTAAAAATATTTTGTTAAATGTATATAACCCGTAAGGGTTTATCAATGAAACATTTCAATAAAAAAAAAAAAAAAAGGTAAAATAATCGACGCGCGTACATAAGAAGATGTATGAATGTAGATATAGGAATCAAGATCCGTATGCAAAGACTGAGTGATATAGCGATGTATCCTCTCTGCCTTCCGTTTTGGGGGAACGGCGTGATGGTTTGTTTGTTGTAAATTTAAATTAAACCAACTGTGACGTCACGAGTTCAAGTCGATGAATTTTCCAGACATTTAAAACGAGAACCCCATACCAGTCAAAACACGCTGAACGTTGAAAAACATAGCTACACGGAAACCAAAAACCTATCACAACACATAACGATACTGTAATTTATTGGATGATTCACGAGAACTTGTGACGTAGTTCAAAGTACTTTTTTTATTTTTTTATAAATTGTTGGAACGGATTTTTTATTATAATAATAAAAATGCCTTTATAGTCATTCCACTTTAATTTATAAAATTCAATTGTGACTCTGTTTCGTCATAACCAACATCGTTTGATCAGTCTAACAAAGATTTTTATCACTCGTAAGAAAATATTTTTTATGTTCAACCTTCCGTAGCACTGAACTTTCTCATTATTATTACATTTTATTGTTCAATATCGTGCAAATTATTATTTCTTTAATTAATTAATCAATTTACATTCGTATATTATTATTTTGGTATTTCAATGGATGAAACATTTGTGTTCTAATTTTAACGATTTTTTTTTGTTTTTGATATCTATCGTATTATTCTAATAGCCTTTATTGTTTTTTTAATGTATTCCCATCAGGGGCAAACCGTGTATAGAAGCGATTATGTGTATCTTATCATTATATTTGACTAACTATAATAACGTTTTACTGTAACCTCATTTAAAGAAAAACAAATAAATAGTTAAAATTTATTTTGAATCATTTATACCGTTTGTATTTCTATCCTAATATAAATATTAATATTGATAAAGCGCGCCCAGGGGCTATGGTGAGCCAAGAAACTAGCTGATTATTCCAGCTTATTTTTTCATACAAATAAGTATACTATATTTTGAATGTCTTAACCCCAGTGCGGGTTTTTATTCCTAGATTAAACTTGCAGATTACACAAATTATTTGAAGATTCTTGATTTGGAAAACATTATTTCTCAAGGGCCATTTTTCTTTGAGATGGTACTTTTGACATAAGACCATAATTACTTTTATGCGTCGCATTGCAGGACATATGGCACTCGATGCGGCCGTTTTTAGCACTAATTATTTCTAGAACAGTTCGGCTAGTTGACATTTCAATTGAATCACCAATATTGACTGAATTCATAGTACTATTTTATATTGATTTTTAAAGAGTTTTGAATTAAGGTGATCTATAGTATATCTATATTTTATTTATTTTATTTTATTTTATTTTTATTTTATTAGGGAAATCAACAGTTCTAAATACATATTTTTAGTAAACAAACAGATATAGTGTATAAACTCAGAACCAATAACAGATTTCCACATAGTATACAAAGTTAGTAAAGAATATATATATTACATATCAAATAAATACATACAATTTATACATATAAAAATGTTATTTTCAAGTACTCAATAATCAAAGATTTTTTAAATATTAATTTTAAGAACATTAAGTTACTGTAAATTGGGCGGGATAAGGACAAAAATGCTTGAAGATAGGATAAGGAGGGGGGGGGGGGGAGATGTACATATTTATTATTATAATGTCTACTAAGTTAGAAGGTGGAGACAGTGAGAGTAGATACATAAGAAATACCGGTTTTGTATTTAAGGTACTTTATAAATTTGTTTTGAATATTTTCTATTCTACTTATATATATGGCATACTGGGGATTCCATATCTGAGAGGCGTATTCCAAATGGCTTCTGACAAATGTATAATATAATGAAATAAGGGCCTTTGGATTATTAAAGTGTTTACTCATTCGAATTATGAAACCTAACATGCTCAATGCTTTGGAGGTAATTTTATTGATATGCGATTCAAAAAGTAGTTTTGAGTCTAAAACAATCCCAAGATCTTTAATTTCGTGCTTTCTCATTAGTACATTATTGTTTAGTTTGTAATCAAAATTAAGAATTTTTCTTTTCCTTGTGAATGTAATACAGACACATTTATTTATATTCAAAAACAGTTTATTTTCAATACAATAGTCAGTTAGACGATTAAGATCGTCTTGAATCATTAGGCAATCTTCTTGAGATTTAACTTTAGCGTATATTTTCATATCATCGGCATAAAGAAGAAATTTTGAATAACGAAAGCAAACATCAATGTCATTTATATATATAAGAAATAATAGGGGACCGAGTAGACTTCCCTGGGGAACACCAGAGGAGATTTCTGCCCAGTCAGATTTATACCCACCAATTACTACCGATTGACATCGATTACTAATATATGATATCAGCCAGCGCAGAAGATCACCATGTATACCTATAGCCAAAAGTTTGCGTGTTAAGACTGAATGGTCAACTTTGTCAAAGGCTTTGCTGTAGTCAGTATATATAGCATCAGTTTGGAAACCACTTTCCATTGTGTTTAAAATATCATTTGTAAATAAAGTAAGGTTTGTAACGGTCGAGCGTCCGAAGAAAAAGCCATGTTGTTGAGGACAGATATAGGATTTTACTGCATGGAATAATTTTTCATAAATAATTTTTTCAAATAATTTAGCGAATGTCGATAGTATTGAAATTGGCCTATAGTTGTTTGCGTCATTTTTTAACATATCACGAAGTTACGTTGTTTGAGTTGATTTTATAGATGAAATTCGTTGTATCACACAAAACCACAGAAAAATATCAATTTATAGTATTTTTTACATACATTTTATTAAGTACCTTCTATGTAGGTACAAAAATATATTTTTTTTTATGGCTTACCTGTAAATAAAATCACTATTTGCCACTGATTCCCATACACAGGCCATGTCTTTGTAAGTTTTTTTTTATGTAAAAGTGTATTTTATATTAGTAACTTATTGTAAAGTACAAATAAAAAAAAATGAAAATGTTGTTATAAAAACATTGAAAAGTTATATAATATGTATATCAATTCCATCAGGGATTTTTTTTTTACAAAGATTTGGATGTACCAAAAAAACGTTTCTGTTTTTCAGCATCAAGGGGGCGTTCGTCTCCTTACGGAGGTGGACAAGGAGGTTACCAATCTGGAGGGTACCAAGGCGGCCAGGATGGCGGATCCAGGAGAGCCAGCAGCAGTGTTAGCCAAGTAAGATTTAAAAAAAAAAAATTACATATTTGTTTAATTTTTTACAGGCTCATTTAGTTTTTTTTTTTTATATATCGATCACGATCTTTCCCCTTTTTGCACCAAATGGCGCATAGGGTATATCAATAGCAGCATAATGATCTGTCTTACTCTTCGGGCTCCAACCCATGGACTATGAAAAACGCCGTGAAAAATATACATACTTTTATTATAAAATACTTTTTTTAAATACATCTAGGAAGCATAAACAAATTAAAAAATATTAAATTATAATAAGATAGTTCGATGGTTTTCATCATCATACTCATTCCACATGCTTTATATTTGACCACAAGGCGGATATACAGTTTTAGTAAATTAAAACATTACATTGAAGTTTTCACAAATTGTTTGTAGTAAAATAAAATTTCTGTATTAGCAGCAACATTTTATGCGTTTTTTATTTTAAATTTAAAATGTTTTAAACATTTTTTTATTAAAAAACAATCAAACTACGCAAAATAACAGTTTCAAATAATAATATGTATTGTATTATCAGCGCTCTGATTGTTTGAAGTTTTGTAATTTTGAAAAAACTCCACGTGAGACGTCACCAGTTCTCTTTAGTGAGTTCTGGTGATTGGTGAATTTGCTTCCCATTAACTCTCGGCTCTCATTGGTTTATTTAGAAGTTCTAGTAACGGTATTCAAGGTAGCTAGTTACTAATTTTTTTTTAAACATTTTTAAGAGACTTTGCCGTACAATTTACTGCTCTATTTTTTATTGCGTCTAAGAAAACATATTTTTATCTAATTTCCCGTAGCACTGAACCTATTCATTCCATCATTATCTCTTTATTTGCACCCAAGAAAAGGGCACTGCATAACAACTTCAATTGCAGCGTATCAATATCATTTTGGTAACATGGAAGGTAATGTGATCACACTTTAACTTCAGATGTCCTGAATGAACTTTAAGTCAATAATTCACGTCCACCTGACAGGAAGTAAACCTAATGAGCTTCTTTTAAAATATATGTAGTATTGTGTCATGATCTTTTTGTTTTTTTTTCTGTCAATTTTGTCGGACAAACTCGGAGTTTCACACGGTGTTACT
This sequence comes from Micrasema longulum, assembly GCF_059751315.1. Classification (NCBI taxonomy): domain Eukaryota; kingdom Metazoa; phylum Arthropoda; class Insecta; order Trichoptera; family Brachycentridae; genus Micrasema; species Micrasema longulum. The sequence goes on from NW_028278950.1 coordinate 452,191, forward strand.
TACGAAAACGTTCTTCGAGAAGTGTGCGGGCGTTGGTTCCTGAAGGATTATATGAAATCAGGCATTAAAAATTATTCTTGTTTGTGTGAAAAAGACCCAGTCATTGTTTTTAGCAAGTTGAAGGGAAAGATATGAGAAAAATATGTTTGTCATTTCAAGGATTTTGCAACTGGTGACTGTTATATGAGATGTTTGTTTGTCCCGAAATTTTAATGTTCAACAAAAAGTTATTAAAGTAATATTTGTAATAATTTCAACGGAATAATTTTAGCAACAGTGAGTGGTTTAGAAAATTTGTTGCTTTTAAAATAGGAAGGTTCATGAAAATATTATATAGACATAAACAATTTTGGTATAATATTTTTAAAAAAATTATTGCGCTGGTAATTATCGACAAGTTCAGCCATTATGATTGAGCTGCAAAGCTGAAGTTCTATTTTTACACACAGAAATGCATTTTCTAATTGCTTGAACATGGAATAGAGAACTAACAAATAATATATATTATATATATATACATGTATATATGTCGGGAAGCTTAAGAAGTTATTGCGTATTTTATTGATGTTCTTTAAACAAAAACCAACAAATGAAACTTTTCTGAGTCATAAAATAGGTTTTCTCAAAAACATAATTTCTGTTTTTATTCGCATTTTCAACAAAGCCAGCCATAATTATTTTCTTTCAAATATTTCTTAAAGGAAACTCATAAATGTCATAAACAGCGCTATGATTAAGAGTTATTCTTGATTTTTATTATTTTCTTGCATAAATGTCAAGCCGAGAGAAAGGAATATTTAATCATTAAACATTTTACAGCAATAAATAGTCATTAGAATTATTTTATGGCCATTTACTGTAATTAAAATCCAAAATTATAAATTTTTTAGCCTTTTAATTACACTTTTCAATCGATAAATACAGGTGTTTTAATTTTTACAAATAATTATGTAGCTTAGATCTAAAATGGCCAATGAAAAAAAGCTATTTTACAGGGAAGTAATATTGCAGCAATTGTGTATAGTTGGAACGAGATGTTCAAACCAAAAATTAATAAAAAGAACTTTATCCTATTACAAAAAACATTTCAAAAACAATTTAAATCGAACCTCTAAAAAAATTGGATGGAAAAAGAAAAATTCTGACATCGGTTCTTTTAGATCCAAACCACCCAATTTATTTTAAGAACAATAAGGCAATTCAAGAATATCACCACTAACTAAATTATTGCGCGAGAAAGAAAAACTTTTTATTCAAACCAGCAAATGACAGTTCATAAGCTCTGTAAACGCCTCGACTTCCATATTTCCCTCTGAAAAATGTTTTCCCTCTCTGTTGCAACAAAGTTAGATCTAAAAGTATTGCTCACCAAGCCGTTTGATGTGAAATCGAACGAAAATCTCAAATAACATATCAAATTTTAAAAAATGCATTTTTGTCTGCTTTGTATGTTCGAAAACATTTATCCAAAAAAAAACAATTTTACTTGTTTTTGTAGACAATTTTATTGACTTTAATTTGTCCTTGCATTTTTTTTCGTATTGTTAGTTTTGGAGATGTTTATTGAAAACCAAAAATAGGGACCTTTGACACCCCCCCTCACACTTAACGCACCCCCACCCTCAAGGACTTTTAGTGTGTTATGCGATAGATACCAACAAACTATCGTGCCAAGTCTCGAGATTCCGGGGTTTTTTTCCTTCGACCACCTTTTTTTGGTAAAATTTGCCTAGCCTGTAAATAGGGATCCAAAAATGAACTTGAAAATATGATAAAAATCAGCAAACTACCGTGAAAATGTATAAAATATACTGCGAGATTTTTTCAATTAATAATAAAAAACAAAATAATTGTATTATTACATCTGAACAGTTCTTTACATTGTATTTAGGTACTTTCAAACTAATACAGTAAACATGGCATTTCTTAATATGTTTTGTATTTAAAAATGTATCAGTGACAAATATTATGTAACAAGTAAATAAAACATTTTAAAAGAACATTTTTCAATGTGTTTTTCTCATATGCGGAGAATAACTCAAAGACGCGAACAGTAGAATGTATTTTACTCACCCTGAGTTTTATGTTTGAATAGGAGCAAAGTTTGTTACATTGTGTTTAATTAAAGTTTAAAAACGAATAAATTATTTTCGTTCTTCACACTTTCAGGCTTCTCATTTTACATTTTCATCCTTTATAAATTAAAACAATTTGAGCAGAAACGAGCGGTTTGGTTTAAGTTGTACCATTAAAATCGCGTATGTAATAAGTACAGCATGTTTTATTCATAACACTGATAATATAATAAGTATGTACATTTTCGTTATTGTTAGATACGTATAATTCACAAATTTGCGGATCAATGTAATCCACTTAACTTGATAGAGGTACATAGCATACTCTTATGGTAATTCTAAAATTGATGTATCTTACACTTCATGTTATTATCCTCTTTGATCGTTACAGAGTTCTATTTATCATCTCAATAACCTCTATAATTATAGTTCTTGATAATACGTACCCGTTTTTCGTATATATTTGCTAAAACACTATTTCCGAAATACATTTATGTTCAATTCCCTTATTTAAGGTATTCTCCATCCCTGTTGTAATTTGTTAATCTTAATGACTCCCGAGGGGGTGAAATTTAGTCTTTTGTCGACGAACATTTGGACCAACTCAAATACTGTAATGAAACCAACTGGTCCAAGAAGAAGTTTAAAAATTGGAAAATTGTTTTCAGGCGTTGCCTAGTATGTGAAATAATTCAGTCAGATAAATTTCTTTACAACAATAAAGGTTTCAGCTCTTTAACTTCACTAAAATCAACAAACGGAAGAATTGAAGAAATATGGATGTTCAAACATAGAATGGTGAATGTTACCCAGTGTGTAAATTGGCCACTTAAACCAGCCAATGACAGGTCATAAGCCTTGACTTCCATATTCCCTTATTGACGGTATTCTCCATCCCTGTTGTAATTTGTTAATTTATGTACTGAATAATTCAAATATGTCATTCACTCAATCGGACCCATCTGTCGCACACGATCACGCAAAAGGTAATTTTTTTTTGTATGATTTATTTTAGTATCTACCTGTATTAACTTTTATCTGCTTTTTTGAGTCTATTTTCATAATTCAAACCCGTTATGGTAGAGTCTTGTTGTTTGTTAATATCATGGACTTGACTGTCTCCTCCTATCTCGCAGTTGCGAGCGAGTACATTCTTACAGCCAAACGAGTCGGTAACTCGAAAATCATGACATTGGAATGTTCAGCGCGCAACAAATAATTTAAAGGTAATTTTAGTGACAAAACAATTATTATTCCCCACAGAAAGTAGATAGATTCTTATTTAAAATTACTTTTGTATTCTTGTGCAAATAATTTCAAGATACTTAATATCTGTACCTCAGAGGCAGACGGATGCAAATACAGAATTTGATGAAATAACATTTTGATTTTTGTATCCAATTTATGATCATGTCCATTGATTTTGAAAATACGTAAGTCTTATGATGAAAAAAACAATATACCATAATACTAAAAATACCAACTAATGTTATAAATTGGCTTGTGTTGAATATTTGACTTTTGGATATGCATCCGTCTGCCTATGAGATATAGATATTGATGACTCCGAGAATGTATTTGGCAGTATCTGTTTACTGATTTTATTTTTTATAATATTTTTTTATTACATTTAGGCCAAAAGAGTCGAATTTAAAAGCATTTAAATTTAAATTATTTTATTTTACACGTTTATGTACATTATAAAAATGTTTCAAGGCATACAACGTGAAAAAAAATTATACTTAAATTTAAATATACAAAGATAGTAAAATGAAAATACCCAGCAATAAAAGAAATGGGATGCCATCTCTATGATTTTTTTTTCACTAATGTGAAAGATATCCGAAGATATACGGTTGAGTAAAGACATTGCTCTTCCTACTGGCATTACCATTGGCAGGTTGGTTCTGCAAGCAGGAAGATACAACAGCTTAAGCTGCAGATGTCTAAGGTTATCATTAGGAAAATAAAGAAAAATACTCTCCATTACACCTATGTTGATCGTAATACCACGGATTAATCTGAAAAAATACATAAGCAAGTATGCATTTCTTCTTTTCTCCAAATTATTGTAGCCAAGCATTCCCAGTATGAAGTCAGACGGGTAACCACGGATAGTATCCGCACTCCCTTAAGTAAAGATACCCCAGAAATTTCTTCTGAACCATCTCCAGCATAAAAGAGTACTTCAATTCGTGGGGCGCCCAGATCAGAGATCCACACTCAAGTCTGCTTCACACCAATGAGTTATAAAGAAGCCTAAGAAAAAGAGTATTCAAGAACACCTTAGTTGTTCGGAGAACAAATCCCAATATTTTGCGCCCACTGCCACAGACAGTGCCTATGTGAGTATGAATTTTAGTTTGGCATCAAACAATATACTTCCCAGTTCTTTGAGAGTGGCAGTTTGCGTACAGTACCCCATAAAAAATATGTTACAGTTGCCAACAGTTTAGTGATATTATTTTAAGTTACAGAATTTTTCGTTTATCATTATATTCGCCTAATAACCCAACTATTTGCCAAGATATTTAATATAATATGCTAGTTATAATATTATTGTGTTAAATAAATATCATGACTAAAATACATACTACAAAATTTAGCCTCTTAATGTATTTTACTTGCACTGAAGACCCATTTATTGTACATGATGTAAATCACGATGACACAATAAAAAAAGGATGCATTGAAGTATTTTTTAAAATTTAGTAGTTACTCTCAAGTCAAAATCCTGCCAAAAAAAAACAATCGGAAGTTAGTCACCATCATGGTGCAGTGTGTTTGCCTGTTATAAATAAAAACACAAAAAAAATGAAATGCAATAAACATAAATCCACTCTATGTTAATTTACATCGTGCCGTGCAAATTTTTACGATCGTATGAATGAGCCAAACACCTAATTTACTTAATCAGGTTAATAGGTTGTGTAATTTTTCGTCAAAAGTGCTGTTATTTCATTTGTACAACAGTTTTTTTTAAGACAATCAATAAGCTTATGAAAGCCCTAACAGATTAGCAGTAATGAGTATATATTGTATATTAACACTTTATTTAAACAATCCTAAAATCTATTTAAATTTACAAAGGTATAATTATGGCATAATCTAGGCGGACATGGCAAGTGTGTCATCGCGAATCAAGAGTGGCAACACCGCTTGCTTCTTGAACGCTTGCCCTTGATAACTTGAACAGATAAACAATGAATTATTTTTTTTTTAAAAACACTGTCATGGTGCATGTTTAACTCTTTTTTTTACATCATAACAGGCCAGAAGGCCAAAACTTGAGAAAAATCACATTATTTTTTTGTATTCTCACCGGGTATCAAGCCCGAACCTTTAGTGTGTGGGTCAAGTATCTTGGCAATAATACCCCAGAAGTGGCTAATTGTGATTTTCAAAATTTCTCATTTATGAAAAAAGCAACTTAATTTAGCAGTTGCTACCGCTATTATCTTTTGAATTCAAAATGTTAATTTTAATTATTCTGTCCCTTTTAAATATAGAACAGTTGTTTTGTAATATTTTATTACGTTGCTTTATTTAAGGGTGACCTCCAGTTAGCAATATCGTGTTTTTTTTATTTGTAGAATGTAATTTGATGTGGCAAGCATTAATAAAAATGATTTGTATTTCTCTTTTCGTTGAAATGATTTCAATCGTAAAAGGTTTTTTTTTAATGGTACTTACCCCAAACCAACCATTCAAGCAATATATTGGCCTGATCGTTATTTATAATTACGATTTGTTTATTCCTTATTATTTTATCAATAAAACATATTATACAAGTAATACAACATATTATAATCCCAGAATTAAAAAAATGTCTCTGTTAAGATATTTTTAGAATTATTATTATGTTCTATATGAAAAAAAGAATATGTACAAACGTCGACGTTAGAACTTCAAATATTAAATTGAAAGTCATTATTGCAGTGCCTTCGTATATCTTATTATACCAAAATCTAATTTTGATCCAGAATAAATAATTTAATCAATTTGATGCTCGGAAAATAATCAGCATTTTTATAATAACGTGCGACAGCTTTCAGAAGATATAACCTCATTTTAATTCACCCCCGGGGTGTTTCTTTATTATGAAGACATCGTTTTATCCACAAGAGGGTGTGTGGAGGTGAATTATTGTTCTGAGCAATTATGTCTATGTACCGTATTATATATAAGGTTTAGTTTTTATATTTAATACCTTAACCTTAAGAGAGCTGGTAATTTTTCAATTTTAAATTTAATTTATTAATATACATGCACATTACAAAAAAGAGATCCGGTTTTTTAAATAGATAATTAATTCATATAAAAAGTCGTAGGTAAAAATAAAAAAACACGTAGCTAAACATAATATTTTGAGAATAATGTGTTAAAATAGTAAGAAAATTTTGTAACGAAAAATTCCCTCAGAGGCGTGAAAAATGTCAATATACAAAATAATATTGTTCAACATAGAGATAGCCTTTCCAACAGGCATAGCGATTGGCAGGTTGATCCTGTTTATTGAAATGTGGAAGAGTCAATGTTGACGCTGTCTTAGGTAATTATCCAGAACATAAAAGCTAATGCTCCGCATAATTTCAGGTTGTCAATAATAAATAAATACATATTCCTTATTGTCTTTAAGCTGTTAGAACCAATCATACCATGGATAGACTCAGTGGGATAAAGCCATAGATAATATCCGCACCCTAATGTTGAGAAACCGAAGAGATTTCTTCTGAACCCTCTCTACCATTAGAGAGTACTTCAAGTCAAAAGTCTCCAAATCATCGAGCTCTTTTCAAGTCTACTTCGCACCAACGAGTTATAAAGAATTTTCAGTTCTCGTGTATTACCAAAAACCCTTGTACATTTTAAAGACAAATAAAAATTAGTAAATAATTTTGACGGTGTCAAAATATTGTGGACAAAAGGTGAATTTTATTCTGAAGAAGTTTTAAAAAGGTAGAAGGAAAGAGATAACATTTTGGAGGGATTTAGAAGTCTCGACATTTACATTACTTATAACCTGACATCAGTGGCGAATAGTAATTTTATTTACAGGTAAACTATAAAAAAAAATATACATATTTGTACCTATAGAGAAGGTACATAATATAATTTAAATAATATTTAGTATAAATTGATATTGTTCTGTGATTCAGTGTGATACAACAACTCTCATCCATCCTCAAACGACGTAACATCGTGATATATTATATTATATAGGTATAGATATATTATCCGTTACATAACTCATTAAAAAATAAATAAAAAATAGCACTACGAATTTAGTAAATATTAAATATTCAATTAAAATGTCAACTGGCCGAATTTTTATAGAAATTAATAGTGTTAAAAACGGCCGCGTCGAGCGCCATATTTTCTGCAATATGACGCATGAAAGTAAATGGTCTAATGTCAAAAGTAACATCTCAAAGAAAAATAGCCCTTAAGAAATAATGTTTGAAATATTTTTTTCCAAATCAAGAATCTCCAAATAATTTGTGTAATCTGCAAGTTTAATCTAGGAGAAAAAACCCGCCTCGAGATTCAAAATAAAGTATACTTATTTGTTTGAAAAAATAAGCTGAAATAATCGGCTAGTTTCTAAACTCAACGCAGGCGCTGGGCGCGTTTTATTAATATTAATATTTTTTGATAATTTTTTTGTTTTTTTCATGATGTATTTATGTATAATTTAATTTTGTACGTATTATTATTATTTATTGCTCCTATTTCTTAAATTTCTTACTATAGTATTGAGTGAGTTTTTAAAAAACATATCTCAATTATCATTTCAATTATGCTTTTATATATATATATTCTTTTTCTGTTGATTTACATGATACTCTAATTTTGTTTTTTTTTAATACTACTATATTTTACTATTATTTTGCTGATTTTAATGATACCACTATTTTGTATATTCTATTATGTGTGATTCTTAATTTGTATAATTTACATTTTAAAAATTATTTCTGATTATCTTTTCTGCATTGTATTCTTTGGAATTTGAGTATTTATTACATTTACCTTTTTTTCTAGATTGTTATTATATGTCATTGTAATTTGATCTAATTAATTTTACCATGTATTTTTATTTTTATTTATTGTGGCTTGATACGGGCATAGCCTAAAAAGCCTTAATAAGTTAATAAATATTTAATTTTGTTATTTTTAATGAATAAATAAATAAATTTTATTTTTAATGAATTAAAATAAGATAAAAATAAAAACGGTGGAAATGACTAAAAATAAATAGTTTTTATTCATTTATTTTTCTGTGAATAAAATTACAGTAAAACATTGTAATGGTAAGCTGTGCATAATCACTTCTATACACGATTCGCCCCTGCCTGACATTCACTAGTTTAAGTGATCACTTAACGCACTGTGTATTCTTCTACTTTCTGTACCATATCAGGTCTCCCCGATGCTGGCGATCACTCTGGAGTAGGCATTATCGTACGCCGACCAGAACAGCTCCGCAACCCCGCACCTTTTCAGTCGCGAATGTCCCTCACCGGGACATCTGTTGCCTTCAAACTCCACGTATTCCGTCAATCTTTCCCATCATAACTAACATTGTAGAAGCGTTTATTTGGCCCAGATTTGAGACGTTTCACTGCTTCATTAAGGACAGTCATTCTCTTTTGGCTCATTTCAGCACCTCCACGTTGGTCATTAAATCTGTTCACGGGGTTCTCAGGATACTCCGTTAAAGCCACATTTCAAAAGCCTGTAACACCAATCAACCATAATTTTGTTACATGAACCATTGTCGCTGATTTTATTTTATTTTGCCTGCTGAATCCGAATGTGCTATTAGAATTTGCCCATCACCCTTTTTTTTTAAATTCCATGTTTTATTCCTGTATTACCATATCTCGTCTCTCATATTTAAGGTGATTCTAAACGAAAGTATAAACTTTTCATTGATAAATGGCGCTTTTTTATTTTTTATTGAAAAATGCCGTTTTTACGTTTATTTTTACTGGAAAGTTAAAAAACTTGGTTTGCGGAAACTGTACACTATATTGATTGTAATATAAATATATAATTTAGGTCCTTTTCACAAAATGGTGTACAAAACAAAAAAGATGATAAGCAATATTTGTTTTTTTTCGTTTTTTTTATTTAAAACATTTTACATTCATTCGTTGATTTACAGATACACAGTTTATAGTGACAACCAAAAACGACCCTGTAAATCTTCCCAGACATTGTTAAGTATAGACACATGGCACTTGATTATCTCAGTTTTAAGTCAAGACTATCATTGCTGAAGAATGATTTCATGTCATTGAATGCGGTTCGTGCTATCTCTATTTTTCATCTAATTTCCTTAACAGAGTCGAGATCAAGGGTGGTTTGAATGCCGAGGGGTGTAATTTTTTTTTTAAAGAAAGCAGCCGTCGAGTCAAAAATACTTGTCCAAGGTTGAATCACTCCTAATAAATATGTTTATATAACCCTAACGGGTTTTCAATTTTTTTTAATAAATTTTTAAAAAAATGGCACTATAAAAATTTATAAAAATTATATTTTCTATTATTATCTGAAGTATTTAAGCAGTGGAGAGATGGCTAAGTATGATATGTCACTTTTTATAAATTTTGAAGGAGAGCAATTTGAACGTGTTATGTGCTCTGAAAAATCCTAATTTTTGTTAACAATCCTAATTTTATTGTCAGTACATGCATCAAACATTTTTTCCGTCAATTTTTTCCTTGCCATACCGTGTTTACACAAAATGCTGAAAAAAAATTTTTTTCCAGACTTCCCCGACATCATATTTAGCCATCTGGAATAAATACGGTAAACTTGTTTAACAAACTATTTTTAGCCATCTTTCAACAGGCATAACACACCATATTTGGAAATACAGTAATGGTTGACAAAACAAGGTATGTTTGACATTTAATTTTTTGCCGTCTTAAAAAAAGGCAACAAAACAAGAGTTTGACAAATCATTAATTGCCAACAATTACTCCATTTCTTAAGATAGTATATCACGACTGTTTCAAGGTGATGTTTTTTGTAAAGTGACATACCTCAATTTGCCATTTTTCAAATAGAAAAATAGGCATATTATAAAGTGACACGGCTAATATTCTTTAACCGCTAATACAGTGTTTTTGATTATCATATAAAACATTGTTATATAATATTTATATGGGTTTTTGGGCGGAAGTTGAAGGGCCGGCAGCTGGTCGGTTTAGAGGAGCCAAATAACCCGCGACGGTGGCATGCTTCTCGGTTTAGTTTATGCACAGTGCCAATATTACTACTATCAAAATTTTTCGTTATTTTTATAATTTTTTTACAATTTTTTTTATATTTGTATGTGTTTGTTTTTTCGCATATATTATTATGGTTACTAATCGTGGTAACTGGAACATAATATGAAAATACTGTAAATGAATGCCTTGACACGGATTGTACCTAGTGAGGTGTCCATATAAAAAAGGAAAATAAAAAGTTTTTTGTGAAATAAAATAAATATATAAACTCTATTAAATAAAAAAAAAATGTAACCAGATTGTAGATCTCATTGAAAGGATTTTAGTGATTCATATAACTTAATAAATCTTAAAAAGTGACATATGCTTAGCCATCTCTCCACTAAAAAAACCTAGTGTTTGACATACTGGAAACACCCATAAACTGTTTTCAAATATACATTTTTTTTCCTTTAACGAATAGTTCTTAAAAATATTTTTATCTTATTCAACAGTCAACTTTTTAGATATTTGATACTCGACCTCGTCTCGAATATGAAAGACGTTTTGCTTTGAAATGTGACAACTTATCAAAAATACAAAAAAATACGAAGCAATAAAATCCCTTAACTGAAGGATTGTTGAAAATTTTCGGGCTTTAATTTCGGAAATAGTTCAAGGTTTTGTGACTGTATAGGGACTATTGTTTAATTATTTACAAAGGTAAGATCCATCCCTGGCTAATTTATTTTCTCCCGTGGGTTCAATCAAAGGAAAGATCTCTGGATAATTCAAAAAGTTTCCTACTGCAAACACGTTTTGTGAAAAAGTTCTAACTGTAACAGGATGATTTATGTATATATTCGGTCTTGAATACAAAACGCCACATAAATTTTACTAACTCACTGCGTAGAGATGTCAAGAAAAAGGAGGAAATAAATGAAAAGTGAAACACAACACTAAAAACTCAACGCTTAAAACTCCCAAAATGTTGGTAGAACTATTTACACCTTACGCTATTTTTTTTTCAAACAGAATCAAAATATCTGCTTGCCTTTTGGGTTTGTTGATAAGTTTTTCGAAGAAAACTCCATCAGAATTTCAAAACTGAAAAGTTTATAGCAATGTAAGATTTTTACTTGATTATACAGGAGCTTTAACACCATTTAGAGATGATGGAAGAAAATTTAAATTTATTGCATTTTATCGTATTTATTTCGAATACAAACAGACAAACAGTCTAAATTTTTATATTAAAAATATAAATATATGTATTAGGGACTGCTATCTAATTACGTGTACTCACTGAATTTTAATAAAATAAAGCAACGGTTTTAATAATATAAAATGATTTGTAATTGAAACAATTTTCTTAAAATAAATTAAAATGATAGAAATAGGGACAAAACATAAAGAATGTGGGAAGAAAAAGAAAAGAAAGTTAAGGATGGAGGATGAATGAAGGAAACAAGGAATGTAAAAAATGCATTTGATTTATGACGAGAAATAAAGAGAAAAAAAAAACAAAATGTGAATTAAGGCGTATTGTTGTGAAAAAAATTCATTCTTCACAATAAGTACGTGCAGTAAAGATTTTTAATTAGAAAAATTGTCTTTTTTAAAGTGAAACATTAAAACAACATGCAAATAATAAGTTTTTAAAAATACAATTTTCGTCGATTTGCTTTTTTATGGTTGAGATGGGGTTCCACCGAAAAACGGTAGTTGAGAGCGAAAAAATTGAGAACCGCCGACTTTTGCCACATTTTTTTTCACGTATACTTCTTTTATTTTATTTTATTTATGTACACGGCACAAATGCATTTAATGAACATAGATATAAATACGTTTAACATAACAGTGTATACATACGAAGGATGTTTAATGTACACGGTTTTTCAGGGCCAGACCGCAAAACTTCAGAGGAACATTCCGCATGGTAAATTAAAAAGAAATCCCAATAATATTTTACCAAAAAGTTATTAGAAAATAAAAAGTAAAATCTTTTATATTAAAATGTAGTAAATCCTAGACACACAGTCCCTCCATAAACCCCTACCCCTCTCCTACCGAAGGAATATTTCTATGAAGTTTCGCATTCTGACTCTGTGTATACATGTGAATAATATACAGAATTGGTGAAATAGCTATCCAAAATTATGAATTGAACTCTCTTGAACTAGATGCTACTGCTTTTGTAATAGTTGTCTATAAAAATCCGAATGTTTCATTTACGCTTTTCTTGAGTATTGAGGATGGGAAGATGGTTATCAAAATTTTCAATTTAACTCCGAGTGTTTTATCTAAAATTTAATTCAATATCTTTTTTCAGGTGTCCGGAGACGAGCAGCGCCGCCTTTGTAGTGGGGGCGCCGGGATAGGCGGGGGAGGCGGTGGCGGATCAGGGGGTAGGGCGCCGCCCCCCAGGGCTCTGGTCTCCGCCCTCACGACGTATGGCTCCGTGGCCTACCAGCTTAAAGACGCTAACATGGAAGCTACAGGCACGTGTGACTTTGTGTGCAGGGCTATGCGCATTGTTAACAGAACAAGTAAGTTAATTTTATCCGAATGTTTTTAGTATGGCATAACGCATGTAGATCAATACTTGAATTTATTCATAGAGTTTCATCTTAAGAGGCCAATATCTCGACAAAAACGAAAGAAATATTTATTTTTTATGTATGATTTGTATGTATCTCAAAAAAAATGAAGGCATCATTGAAGAATGTGGAAATCTTGGAATTTACTTAGGCTTATCACCTGTCATTAACTAATTTTAGTGATCACTTTACACACTGTGTAACTTACACAACTTAAACATTTTTCCATTATTTGAGACTTTCTCATAGGAATCCCTATTTATTTTATTTATTTTTATTTTATTATTCTCATTAAAACAAAACACATTATAGAATTTATACAATGATTTCTTTATGTCAGTAGAAATATATGCATAAGATGTGTCTTAATTACATTATGAGGATAACTTTTAATATAACATAATAATTTTAATGTTATTTACTTGTTTTAGTGTATCGGTTTTATAATAGTACAAGGTAGTGAGGGTGAGTAAATATATATTTACATTGTGTGAGGGTGTGTGTATATGTGTATGGGTGTGTGAGTATTGTATTTATGCGACAATGTGGAATGAATATAAATGGACTTATCGAACAGTGATAATAAGAAATTATGTGTTTTTTAAAACCTTAATGAGAAAACCTATCAACAACCTTATCGATCGATGTAAAATTATTAAGAACGCTCCGGCCTAAAATCCAAATTTAAAAATATGTAAAATTAAAAAAAAGTAAAAAAAACTTATAATTACCTTCCCCATTACCTAATTATTTTTTCATCTCGATTGAGATAACTATATTAAAAATATTTCGTTTGACGTAATTCAGCATCAACAACAACAACAATATCAACAACAGCAGGTAACAGCAGGTGACATTTCAATTTCTGCGTTCCGTTTGAAGCTATGAGCGAGAAATTTAAACTCTTTTCTCCCTAACCTGGAGCGTTTTATCTTACCTTCCTTTGTTTTTTTTTATCCGTTCGATGCTTAGAGAGTCTAATTTTAACAGACAAAAATAACCCTAAATTACCGTTGATAAATTGATAATAAAATTCGAATTCTTTTTTTTATATTTTTTTTATTTATCTTTTTGTACATAATGTTATTTGTACATTGGCGGGTTTTTTGCCAAATGGCAATTCCTTCCAACCAACCAATAAAAAAAAGTATAATTTTTATAATTCAAGTTACAGAACATATTCAATAGAAAATGAAGATTAAAAAGCTAAAGATAAATAAAAATAAAAATAAACGTATTTGTTTATAAATAACCTTAAATCAAAACTATTACTCAATAGGAAAAAAGAAAATAGAGGAAAAAGGAAAGGAGGAGAGATTAAGGAAGAGAAAAGAGATGTTTCTTCAGGCGTGATTTAAACAGAGATAATGTATCAACAATATTTTGAGTTTGGCCAAAGTTTTGAAGACAAGGACTGGATTTGACTCCCTAGGGAGCTGTTTATATTAACATATTACAACATATATGAACAACATTTAAGAGAAGTCTAGGCATCTACAGGGCTTATGACCTGTCAATGGCTGGTTCAAGTGGCCACTTTACACACTGTGTAACATTCACAATTCTGCCTATATTCGAACATCCACATTCCTTAAATTCTTTCATCTGTTGATGTTTGTGCGTTGCCTAGTATGTAGGTGAAATAATTCAATTAGATGAATCTCACCCGCATAAATAAAGCTTTCAGCTCTTTAACTTCACATAAAGTGTGTAAATTGGCCACTTGAACCAAACATTGACAGGTCATAAGCCCTGTAGATGCCTAGACTTCTCTATATGACCTTCTCTTAATGTTCTTCATCTCTGTTGTAATATGTTAAGAGATAATGTAGTAACATCTTTGATGCTAGATGGGAGATGAATTCATAGACGAGCCGCATGGACAGTATATGAGTTAGAGAAGAAAGAAGAATTGTGGATGGATATTAAGAGAATGCCTTGAGAATAAGAACGAAGAGATAAACCATGAACTGATGAGCGTTGAAAATCACGCAGGTATATAGGAGCGTTAGGACTATAAAGTACATTGAACAGAAGTGAGAGGGAGTGATAGTCTCTCCGCTGTCTAATATTGAGCCATTTCAGTTGCCTACGATAATCAGAAATGTGGTCATATTTCCTAAGACCAAAAATGTACCTTATGCATGTATTCTGAAGTCGTTTAAGTTTATCGAGTTGCTCACAGCTTAAAGCATCAATTCTCGTGCGCGAATATGACAGAAGCAATCGATTCTGTAGTAATAATTTTATAGATACCGTTTTCGCAAATCTGTTTTAAAATAAATCATCATCATAATCATTCCCTTTCCGCACCTAATGGTGCATAGAGCACTGCATTGGTACACCAATCGAAGCCTATCTTGATCAAATCGGGTTGTGGTTCTGTGGCTAGTGTCTCGGACTCACAGACCAAAGGTCTGTGGTTCGAATCCCACTCTACCCCAACTTGATTCCCATTTTCAAATAGTGAATTATTTACAACTCGTTGAAAATGGCCCTCAAAATTAAATATTTGGGTAAATCATAAGAACGCAAATATTTCTTTTTATTAAAAAAAAAAATGTTACATTAAGGTAAGATGATCAGTCTCACGCTTCAGGTACCCGTCCAGGGAGTATGAAATATTTTGGTGTGAAAAACACCCTTTAAAAAGAATAAAAAGATCAGTCATGTCGAGAATCGAACCCGAAACCTCTCGCATGGTAGACAAACGTGCTGACCATTACACCACAAGGCTGACATAAAAAACCTGTATGTTGGAAAACTACAAATTTCTTTTTTTATCGTTGTAACCTTAGTCATTGCATCAATTTTGATTTTATAAGTACCTACTCTCTTATTTTACCATCTGCATATTACTACAAAAAATCTGTATAATAAATGTAAACTTGATATTTTACTAATATTGTATCTGTACACAAAATCGACCCAACTTCAAACCGAATCACGTATTTTGGTCTTTTAAGAATAAACCTGATCCGCAAATTCTTAACCCCTTCAGACCTGAACAAATTCCCGAATACCTTAAAATAAAAACGCATTTAAATTTTCAAAAAAAAATTATCATTTGGGTGGTTTTAAACGTACACCATAAAAAGTTTTTCTGAAGTTTCGCGGTCTGACCCTGAAACACGAGCATTATTATTTTTATTCTATAACATTTTTTATTTTATTTTTATATATTTTTCCTAGTTGTGTTTTCCTTTATACTTAGGAAATGATTGTAGGTTTAATTTAATAAACACTGGCATAAATCGACAAAGCAAATTCAACATGCATGTGTCATTTGACGACAGGTAGTATCGTGGTGCAGTTAGTTAAACGATCAACTTTGAAACTGGCGTCGCGGACTCGATTGCTAAAATGAAAATACAAAAATATTTTTTATCAATTGGTCTGGGTATTGTGGTGATTTTTTCATAAAATTCTTCCACGTCACCTCTCTTCCACCTGCTGACAAGCCTCTAAAAAAGACGCTAAGTTGGTTTTTTTAATTAAAAAAATCAAATGAGTTTATTTTGAGTGCAATATATTTTTAATTTGTCTTATATATATCATATAAGAGGATGATAAAAATTTGCTGCTGTCAAATATAAAAAACGAGCTTTACTGCGTAATGCCGACAACCAACATGAACAGAAAAAAAAGAATGCTTGTGGATACCATTAAATAAAACATAAACTAGCTGAATTTTAATATCGAAGTTTTTAAACTTCGTGTATATCGTGCCATGATCTCCAAAACATCGTAAACGACAAAAATTAAATTTTATTGGAAAACACCTCTTCCTCTCAATTACCAAGGAATGCACTTTGTGAATCAAACTTTTCTAAATACATTTTAACTATTTATTTTATTCATATCATCAAATTGAAAAGTCCGAAAAGAGTTTGATTTTCAAAAAGAATTCCCTGTTACTAGGGAAATATCACATATCACAAATACCAATAATAATATTTCACCTTAAAAATAAAAACGACTTAAATAAAAAAAGGCTTTAAATGAGTTTAAAAAAACGAAACATTCAGGTGGGAATAGGACAAACCCGTAACATCTGTCTCTTTATCACTCAGAGAATAAAGATTCCGTGTCAGTACGGAAGCGACGCAATTAGTGTTGTGGTTACATTGCTGTCTGAAGAACGCAACGCAGACAAACATCACAGAAAGCCGGTTGAGTCGATTTTATTCCGATACAAATTATCTTTGTAATTGTTTCGTTCCGACTTACCAACAACGTTTCTGAATTATTTAAGTTAAGGTCATTTTATTACTAAGATCATCGATAATCTGATTGACTTATTTACGTTTGTCATTTTGTAAATAAATAAAAATATGTGTTGGGTGCCCTGATCTGACTTATATGTTAAGTATGTCATTTTCTTATTAATCAAAGTGCTTTTGTTTGTTTTTCTTTTCTTATCTAATAATGACCAATTAAATAAACGTATAATAATTTATTTTGATTACGCTTTTTTTCATAAATTCATGGCTGAAAGCTTTCGGTGTTTACTTCGAAAAATACGAAACAATCGTCGAAAAAATACGAAGGTGTCACAAAAATTTACATTCTTCTTTTGCAGTTTCCCAAAAAGTTGATTTTTTTAGTTCAGTCGTTTGCGTCATAAATGTGAGATATGTGAAATAAATTGAGAAAAATCAATTGTACAAAAGCATAGTGAAAAAACATTTTCATTCATAATGTTAGCGACAAAACTGTCAAAAAATACGCCTTCTCAAAAACGCGACATGATTGATCGTAGCACTCGTGACGTCAAGATTCAATTTCATTTACAGAGTTAAGCATTTTTGCTTACTATTTGTATGGTCCGTTATTAAAGCGTAGTTTTACAAAAGATTTAACGTTGCAAATTATATCGTTGTTGTGCATCTGGGTACTGTATAGTTTATATAACCTTTTTCTGCAGACATAATGCACAAGTATATGTTAATAAACTCGGATTAAATAATATGTATACAAAAGTTTATTCTTACAAAGTACGTAACTGGGATGCAAAATGTTCATTCAATTCAACTTATTTATTTCAAACTAACACAAACATAACGAACTTAAATTCAAAACGTGTACGTCTTGAATATATATCATAAAAAAAAAATAGCATGAAAGAGATTCTTGATTCTTCTTAAACAGAATATCTGAGTGGCTCCAAATTAATAAACTTCAGCTTAATGTTGGAAAAACAAAATACATGGAGTTAGGAAGGAAAAAGCCAAACCCAAGGATGAATGTACTTATTGATAATGAAACCATAGAAAAGGTTAATGAAATGAAATATTTGGGGATAATACTTGATTCAAAATTGACATTAAATGCAAATTTTGAACACGTTGATAAAAAAATATCAAAAAAAATATTTTTCCTTAGTAGATTGAGAAATAAATTAAATAAAGATACTGCAGAACTAATTTACAAAACAATCATTCTTCCACATATAGATTACTGCTCAACAATATTATTTTTAGCAAACGAAGGAAATTTAAATAAACTAGAAATTTTACAAAATAAAGCGATGAGAATAGTTCTTAAGAAAAATAAATATAGCAATGTAAAAAAAATGAGAGATGAACTAAAGTGGTTATCTGTAAGAAGGAGACTTAAATTTAATATGTTGATATTTATACATAAATTTTTTCACGATAAATTACCAAAATATTTTGAGGATAAAGTTGTCTTAAACAAAAATTGTCATGAATATGCTACTAGACAAAAGGATAAAATAAGACTACCATTATTGAAAAGAGCTGAGTCGCAAAATTGTTTGATGTATAAGGGTTTAAAAATGTATGATGAGATGCCTGAATGTATGAAGAATGAAAAGTGTCTGAAAGAATTTAAAAATAAATGTATGAGTTACTGTAAGGAAATGTAAATATATATAGATGATGTAAATGTACATTATATTTTATATTAGTTTTAATATAAGCTAACTTAAGAAATAAATAAAAAAATATAAAAAAAGTAGTAGGAGAATCCAGCTCCGGAAAACCCCTTCGGATACATGGAACAGATTATCATCAAGAGCGATGTTGTTCAGCATAGCGGTAGCCCTTCCAACAGGCATAACCATCGGCTGGTTGGTCAAGTATATCGGAATATGAAACAATCTATTCTGACGATGTTTTAGGTAATTATCAGGAACATACAAACCAATGCTCATCATAATCTCAGAATTATCGATCATACCGCGCAACAATCGGTAAAAATGTGTAGTAAAATGCACATTCTTTTTAGTCTCTAAACTGTTGTAGCCAAGCATACCCTGGAGAAACTCGATCGGGTAGAGCTAAGGATAATACCCGTAGCCTCTCATGTAGAAATGTTTGAATGCAAATCGTGACGCAATGCAATGCAGCGTTTTTAATGCAGTGAAGCAATGAAAAATTTTAAAAAGTTATTGGAAAGCATTTCATAGGTTCGTATTAATTCATGATTGTAAAAAAAACGTGATATTTCCCGATCGTAATGAATATGTAATATTGTTTTTGTCAGTTGCGATGTTTTGGCGATCAAAGCTCGATATTTTAATAAAATCCCGGCTGAAAGGGTTACTTTTTACGAACAATAAAGTTATTTGAATATTCAAATAAGCTTTTTATGTTCTATGCTTGATCAAGTAAATTCGCAAAGTAATGCGTATTTCCGAATTATTTTCTTTTATGAAAAAATAATCCTAACTTTCTTCCTACCAGCTGCGATTCAAAAATAAGAAATTGTGAAAAAATTCGATTGAAATAATATTATTACAACATAGACAGTGAAAATTTTTCAGATGGAAATATATATTGATTTATTAATATACACGGCACGCAGTGCCTTTTACCTTACAAAGATACATATTTAATAGATAATGAACACTTCTATATAATATGAAAAACGAAAAAAAACTAATTGAAAAGTATTTTATTTTATTTGGGAAATCAACAGTTCTACATACATATTTATAGTAAGCAAACAGATATAGTGTATAAACTCAGAACTAATAACAGATTTTCACAAAATATGCAAAGTCAAAATATAAACATATAAAATAAATACATATAAGTTTATGAATATAAAAATGTTATTTACATATACTCGTAAATATTTTGTAATAATTAAAGATTTTTTTTATTTTTTAATAACAGTAAGTTTTTGTCAATTGGGCGGGATTAGGACAAGGATACTTGAAGAGAGGATAAGAAGGGGTAGGCAGATGTACATATTTATTATTATAATGTCTACTAAGTTACATGATGCATTTTTAGTGTAAATTTTAAATCTGACAGAGTGATGTTTGTGTAATTTATATCTTAAAATTTTGTATTGTGCACTGAATTGTTATGTGTCTTTATATAAATACTATAACAAAACAGTTTTGTACAAAGAACATACTTAGATAAAAATTATTAAAAATTATATGAAATTACACATTGTCTGCCTATAAAATTATAATCTTTAAAAAAAAAAGATTTTTTCAACAGGTGCTATGTATATTAAATAAAACAAAATTCTTAAATACCTCAAAAAACAGTGATAATAATAACAATTAAAGTAACTAAAAAATGATAGATACACCTAAATATGGTATACAATAGTACCCATACAAAAGTAAACAAAGAAAGCACTATAATCTAACTAATCTAAATTACCGTTCAGCATCTTTAAAATTATTAAATATAGCTGATTTATATTATCTATACTTTATGATAAAAATATCGGCAACGTCAAAATAGTTATAGCCTAGTACATGGAGTCGATTCAAAAGAACAGTACATTAAAATACTGTTAGCGAATTGTTGCAACTAAACGGAGGGTCTAATCATTTACATAACTCATAACATCATAAATGTATATTTTAAATTTTTCACTCTACAGTAAACCCTACTACTGCGAAAGCATATGTATCTGTCCTGCGCTAATTTTACATTTAGCAGCCAGGACGACTGCTTATTGATGTACTCGCCGTAATGATTCCTGTGAAAAGATGACCACAGTGGTTTCCCGTTGCCTTTTCTGGTGAATTTTCTGTCGGGGTTACCTTCCCTTAGCTGGTTGGTTTTGAGGTGCCAAAAACTCCTTTCATCCTCTCGTTAACTGCTGCGATCACACCGTTATGAGTGTGATCCCATTTCCAGGGTTCGAGACGTGGACGCTAACGAGTTGGACTAGTCAGTAGTGTTGCCGGTGGAATGCAACTGGGCGTTCGCAGAATTTTATAGAATCACTTCTCACTAGAATCAATCCTCCAGCAAGATGTGACTCACTGCGACTCTACTGACAGTTCGAACCCCAGCTATGTGTAGCACATTTAAATTATAGGAATTTGTGAAAAATCAATATTAGGAAAGCACGGGTCTACCCAAAACAGAAAAAAACGGCACGTAGTCTAAGGAGAAAAAAGAAGTTAAGGGACCTTTGCTTCAACAGATAATTGAAATACGCTGCATTTGATTAAGAAATGCAGTGCCCTATACACCTCCGGGTACAAATAAGAGTGTAATGCTGAAATTTTTTGATTCATATTATTTTCATCAATGATCGTAAATACAAGTATTGACCACTTACCGACTTTTTATGTCTACTGGTTTCGAGACGTACCCGTCTCTTCGTCAGGACACTCACTACACCAACATGCAAATCCTAAAATACACTTTCACCTTTACCCTCACCGTAGTAAACATAATATTTACGAAAAAATACATATATTACATGCATAGTTAAAAGGGGAGGCAAACACCACCATGTCCGAACATGCAATGAAATAAGGTTGATAATGTAAAACGTTGTATTGCAGAGTTTGTGGGACAGGGGTTTGGAAAGGGATTGGCTAAATAGTTGAACGTAACGCAATTGGTTAATTTTGAAATAAAAAAGTGGGCTTTATTAAAAAAGTATTTGGTTGTTTATTCGGGGAATATTATTTTTGAAAGTTTTTCAAATGTGAAACACCTCCATGTTGTTGAAAAAAATTTATCCAACTTCCCGTTGCACTGAACTTTCTTATTTGTACACAAGAAAAAAATACCTATGTTTTGAGTATGGAAGTTTTGTTAGTTTCATAAGCCCTGTAAATGCCTAAACTTCCATATTCCCTTCTCAAAAATGTTTTCCCTCTCTGTTGCAACAAATTTCCATCGGAATAACTTCCTAGAGAGGAAATCCAGTCTGTCTGCAAACATTTGGACATACTCAAAGCATTGTTGAAGAGACTGGTATGTCTCGAAACCGAAGACATAGAAAAATTGATAATTGGTTTTATACAAATATTAACTTGCATTTATAGAAGCTATCAAGCCATAACAGATCGAGCCCTGTAAATGTATTTTTTTACAAAATTCTACTTTCAAAACGACATCAACAATATCTGACTAGCATAAAAAATATGACGTCAAGTTGATGTCATATTAAATACACATTCTTCATTGTTTGACACCTAAGGAATTACCTCGCTTTTTTACACGATCTCGAAAACTCAGCAAAGTCAAAAAAATATTTTAGGGGTATAAATACGCACGTAACATATTATACTCACATAGTGTCTACCTGAATCCAATACATATGTAGGTAATATCAAAATAATCAAAACTTTTTGTCAAGTGTTATTTTGTGTTTTTCGAAGTATGGACTGGAGTGAGAGGAGTTGAATTTTGAAATATCAAATGGTTAATAATTTGTTGTTTTCTACTCGATGACTGCTCTCAGGTAAAACTCCTAATTGATAGCCCAGAAATTGTTAGAGGAATTTCATGTCGAGTCCCTGTCCGTAGAACTCATCAATCTGTACCTTTCGACATTCCTAAATCAATGATTAATTATATGAAAAATAGCAATTTTCGAAGAATACACATTACCCGTAATGACAGTTTTAGTGACATCGACATATTACATTGTAAATACCATATTTTTATCAGATCTATTAAAGACATTTTAAATTTATCTCCTGTTTAACTTATAATTTTGACTTTAAATTTTATCTTTCAATTTTAACTTTTAATTTTAACTTTTGATTTAAACTTTTAATTTTTATTTAAACTTTTAATTTCAACTCTTAACTTAACCATATGTTCATCTACTACCTGCATCTAATAAATTATTGTTGGTTGTGAATTTTTACTGAGAAATATAAATGTTCATGGAAGCAGATGGAGAGGGGGGAAAGTAAAGTTGGAGCTTTACAATGTCTTCTCCCTTTTATGTTTTTTTTATTTAATATTTATATTTTTACCTTTTTTAGAATTGAATTATTGTTTCCCCTCTCCTCCTGCATTCATAATAAATTAGTGTGAAATCTGTAATTGCTCTTACTTTTTTTAATTGTTCTTTTGTACCTTGTATTTATATCAAGATTGTATGATTTTCTCAATAAATAAATAAGGAAATCGAGTGCAAATCAGTCCACCTCGATGGTTGGCGTGTTTGTCTACCATTCTTAAGGTTTCTGGCAGGGTGGACATGAAATATTAATTTTAGTCGTATAAACGGCAACATTCTAATCAACACAGCTTTGAGTATGTCCAACTGTTTGTAGACAGGCTGGATTTCCTCCTAGGGAGTTATTTAGATCTAAGTTTGTTGCAACAGAAAGAAATCATTTTGAGAAGGGAATATGGAAGTATGGGCATACACAGGGCTTATGACATGTCCTTGGCTGGTTTAAGTTGCCACTCTACACACTCTGTAACATTTTATTTCTGCCTATGTTTAATATCCACATTTCTTAAACACTCCCATATGTTGACTTTTGTAAAGTAAAAGAGCTAAAACCTTTATCATGTGAGTGAGATTCATACATTTCAACCATTTTACCTACGAGGCAACGCTTGAAAACATTTTTTAATTTTTTGCTGTCTAGTAGGTAAGATAGTTTAGCCGGATGTATCTCACCCGCACGATAAAGGTTTTTTATATTTTTACAGAGCCCACAGCTTTTTTACTTCACAAATGTCGACAGATTGAATAGTTGAGGAAATGTTGAAGTTTAAACATAGACAGAATGGTGAATGTTACATAGTGTGTAAAGTGGCCACTTTAACCACTCAGTAAGATCATAAACCCCGTAAATGCCTAGACTTCCATATTCCCTTCTCAAAAATGTTTTCTCTCGGCAATATTTTTTTTTCTTAACTGAAACCTGAAGCGTAAAACTGTTCACCTTAGCTTTATGTAACAGTTAATTGAAATACCGTTCGTTTGGTTTACCGATTCAGTGCATAGGCAAAACTATCACTGATCTGGTCGCGGAAAGCGAATGGTGTTGATGAAAAATATAATATTTTATATTAATTTATTAATTTACACAAAGTAAATGCTGAAAATTAAAATTTAATTGTTGTTTTTTATTTCAGTTATCGTCACAGTAATATTGGCATGTCTCTCTACGCTTCCTGTTGTCATGCTTATTATGGGTAAGTCATTAATCTATATTCATTCATTTTGTTTTGTTTATTAAAAAACAAACATTCCATATTATTTCGTTTTATTGTTTTTTTTTTTTTTTTTTTTAAATCCAAAAAATCCCAAAAATTAACTGTTTAGCAAACTAGTTGTAAATATTTATGTTTTCTGTCCTCTGTTTAAATACTTATTTGATCTTCTTATCTCCAAAATATGTTAAGAACAGTATAAAAGCTGTAAATGTTGTAAACAATTCACCAGTCTTGAAGTTGCTTACTTAGGCAAAAGCGCTCGTTGGTCAAAAAAATAAAAAATTAAAACTAAACCAAAAAGTTTCATTGATAATTTTATTTATAATTTTATCAAAATCATAAATAAATTTGAAATTAATTCAATTAAATTGTCTTGTTTTTAAGTAATTCAAAATATGCATTCCTATTATTTTTCTTAAGGGCGGGGTCAGAGCTTTACAAGCTCCTGACGTCACTGCGACCTGTGAATATCAATTGTGACGGATCCCCCTGAATAGTTCTCTCCTTTTAAGCCCAGGTCTATAAAGAGCTTGACTAATGTCTGGAAGGCAAGAGTTTATATTTTGCACCTTTCAAACCTAGATTAGTTAAATATCGGGCTATTAGGTAAGGGGAGAGCTCTTTAGCATCCTCAGGTTGAACCAGTGGTCCCCCGAAGATGAGACTTTTTTTATAATGTAAAGCATCACATTCACAAATTTATGGGTGTTTTTTCATCTGCATTGCAGAACCTACATCTAGAAGTTTCGGAAAGGTTCTTTCTAGCAAGGTGTTTCTTCAATCGACAATGCCCTGGGTGAGCTCTAGTTATAACCTTCACCTGATTAAGGCTAAGTTTTATTAGGTCGAAGGCAAACCTTTGCCAGTACCCTTTTATCAGTTCATTTGGAGGAGCATATTTGGTCAACCCACAGTAAGCTTATTACGGAAGTAAAAAAATATTCTCACATCTCACATCTTCGAGATTTGCACTGGTTAAAAAGCCCAGAGAGAATAAAATACAAGCTGTGCTGGACAGAATTTAAATATTTTCATGAAATGGCTGCAAAATACCTATTGGACCTTTGTATTAGGGAAAATACATGTCAAATAAAATCTCCTCTTAGGTCAGCATTTGATTCAGGAAGAGGAAAACTTGTCGAAATCCGGCGCTCCCCAAACACTAGATTTGAAAATCGTGCTTTTGCCGCCGCCGGCCCCTCTGTCTGGAACCAATTGCCTTCAAACTTACGTATCATCGACAGTCCCAGTCAGTTCAGATCCCAACTAAAATCCTACTTCTTGAAACTATCATACCCTTAATTTTTAATCTGGAAATATAATATATCACTTAAATTTAGTTAGAATGTACGAGTTAGTTTAGATATACAATTGTAAAGCGCCTTTGAGGTGATTTTTTTACAAAAAAATGGCGCTATATAAATCATCTATATATTATAATTATTATTATTATTATTAAGGCTCATGGCTTATTGGGGTTGTCTCAGCTCCCAGTCTTGCCAATTCATCAGCTGCATCATTAGCGTCATTGTTAGAGTACCCCAATTAATGTCACACTGTTACACTCGCATATGCCTATTTGAAACATTAAAAAAAATATCTGATATCGCATGGAAACAAAAATAACGATACCATTGTAACTTTTTGCTTAGTAAAAAATGTTTTTGAAAAAACGTAAGAATACCCTATTGTGTATCGTATACATAATGTGTTGAGGCATTGTCTGTATTAAACCGGATTACAAACTATTGCAATAAATCACCAAGAATTTTCATTGACAAACTCAATATTATATAGATTTTTACTAAAAATAAAACGTTAGCATGTAATATAGGCACTTTTATCTCTGCGAAAAATATATTTTAGCGGCAATCTTGGTGGGTTCTAAGCTTCTA
This sequence comes from Micrasema longulum, assembly GCF_059751315.1. Classification (NCBI taxonomy): domain Eukaryota; kingdom Metazoa; phylum Arthropoda; class Insecta; order Trichoptera; family Brachycentridae; genus Micrasema; species Micrasema longulum. Next base: position 478,406 of record NW_028278950.1, read on the forward strand.
AAATTGATACAACAATAAGGAGTTAGGCATCGTAAATCTCTAGAACTATTGAATATTTCCAAACTTTGTCTACCACCTGTGGCGTGCCAAGGATTTATCCTTTTACAAAATACTTGTAGATAGACAATAAATATAAAGGATGTTTATAAATTTATGTGCGCCTCATGGTAACAAAGTAAAAATGTGTTCGAGAGTCAATGGTTCTATTTACATAACAGTTAAGAAGAAAAAAAAATTTGGGCTGGTTTCTGAAACGTATTACTCATATTTATTTAATAAATCACTGATAAATCAAAGAATTCCTAAACGATTATCATAAAGTCAATTCATTAAATATACCAGTTTAAATTGTTATCAATTAGTTTATCAATAAACGGTGTATTATACTCATGTAAATACGATTTTACTATTTTCTTTATCACCGATGGTTTATTAACTCTTATAAAGCTGTGCTAAAAAAAATCTTGGACGCGGTGCAGTAATTCCTTAATAAAGCAACAACTGACTATCGCGCTAGATCCTCACACAAAGGGCAGTTAGAAGAAACTTTTGGAGTAAACATATATGCTCTGTTCATACTAGACACTTCTCATTAATAAAAAAAACTTCATTGGAATTAAAATGGGGTATTTTACGCGCTTGTAACGTGTCTTTTAAATTTATTTGTTTATTTTTTAATTTCACAGTTTTAAGCCCGACTAGCTAGAAAATTCCTGTTTTTTTATCTAGGAAATCGTTTGAGGAGGACTTTCATACAGGTTATTATAATACAAATTAAAACACAAATATAAATTAGAAAATAAACAATTAATAACGAAAAAATGAAACATTAAAAAAATAAAACATCCTGATAATAATAAAAATTAAAGCATACATAATATAAATGAGAAAATAAACCATTTAAAATAAAAAAATATAACAAAAGCATTAATTTGAAAACGTGTCCATAATAATGAAAATAAAAGCATAAATATAAATAAGAAAACATATTGATTATTATGTAAATTGAAACACAGATATTAATTAGAAAATACACCATTTATAATTAAAAAACGAAACATAAATGTAAATACTAATGATAATAAAAAATCCAAAAAAAATCGCTGCCTTGGTTCTTGTACGTATGTTCAAAGGGCCATTTTTTTTAAATTGAGTTACGATGCCAATATGTTCATTATCTTATTACGCGTTCATGTAGCTAAATAATTCTTCTTTTTTCCGTTAATAAATAGTATTTTCAGCATTTTTCGAGTGCCAATCTCCACATACTAGTTTTACTTATTTGACTAAAAAAACCAATAAAATGTCTTTTGTGAAATTTTAAAAATAGTATTTCGAATATACAAAAACTAGGACAGTGAAATATAAATTACAAAACATAAAAAAATGAGGAAATATTTGAAAATTAAACTTATTCGTCGTTGTTGTAAGAACAGTTTATTTATTTACCATACATTATTAATAGCAATTTCTCATCTCACATCAAACGAAAATTAATGAAATTATTAACATATAAACAAAGAATATTTTACAATACAATGATATTTGTTCATAAAATTATAAACTCTAATAAAAAAACAGAATTTTGGAAAAAAATTGATCGGAACCAGCATGAACACGATCACAATACTAGAGAAAAGAACAAAATTAGACTTCCATTTAGAAAAAAGGCAAAGTCACAAAATTCAATTTTATTTAAAGCAATTAAAAAGTATTACGAAATGGAAAAAAATATTTATGAAGAAAAAAACATGTCAAAATTTAAAATAATGGTCAAGACATATGTGATAAACAATTTATAAATTAAATATATTTTCAATGTTATTATTAGAACACACATAACAATATGTATGATATGTGTGCCCTACTTTAAGATTTAAATAAAAAAAAAAATAAAAAAAAAAACGTAGTGCGCACAAAACACACCAAACACCGTATAACTTTTCAATATAGTATTTTATTTTGGCTGTTGTGACGTTGAGCTGCTTCGGTAAACAGTTTTAAATACAGTCAGTACTGACAAGAACCTTTAGTATACTAACGCATTTACCCTTTCACGACATTTCATTGTCAGCTGCAATCAGTATAACAATAAAAGTTATTACTTTGACTTCTAAGGCTGTAATCTGATTGACCTTTTCAAAGTGTTTTTCTCTAACTTACAGTATACTTTGTACCATTACAAACACTTTGAGTCATATCAAAAAAGCAATGATATTTTAGTTAACAAATATGTTGTTTATTTATTATACAGGCGGCCTAAGCCAATTAAAACAGTTACATGAAGAAATACATATTAAAGAAACTGAACAAAAAGAACATAAAACTATGTAGCAAAAACAAACAAGAGGAATACAATAATGGTATTCAGTATACTCATAAAAAAAACCATAAACATTTATGACTTTGAGATAAACCACGCCAACCCATCTTCATCCCTATTATCTTCATAAACGATTTTATCTATTTATCAATATTTAAATCATTAACTATGTGGTCAAATATTTTAATAAATCTTATTTAATATTTGTATATAGCCACTTACCGACTTTTCTATGCCTACCGGTTTCGAGACATACCCGTCTCTTCATCAGGACACCAATACTGGAGTTAAAATTAATAAAAACACAGGAGTCAAAATCTTACATACAAATAATAAAAGGGTTAAAAGTAAATAATACAGAAATATTTCACATTAGGAAAGCTTAAAAAAAAAAAGTTGTTTTTATCAATAATCAAACAACCTTTCAATATAGTCCATTATACGATGTTCCACTGTAATGGTCACCCTAAGCTTATTAAGCTCACCCCCTCCCTCCATCCCCTCCACCTTTTTTTCAATTATTTCTTAAACGATATTTTAATAATTTAATCAGTGCATGTTTTTCCCAATAACTGCATGTGCTTATTAGAATGCAAGCTGTGTTGGTTTTATATTTTTGTGCAACAATTATGGTGAATGTGTATGGTAGGTTTTAAAAAAGAGACGGGTACGTTTCGAAACCGGTAGACATAGAAAAGTCGGTAAGTGGTCATATACAAATATTAAATTTCATTTATTCGATTTTATCAACGTTTATAGAAAAATACGCTTAAAAGACTCATTTGCCTCTTTTATCATTCGTATAATGTGATTTCTAGGTGTATGCAAAATCTTTGGTTCAAAATCGAAAACATATATTGTGTCTATTAAGTGTTCCGCCATTATAGATTTTTCAGGGTGCCAGGCTCTTTTATGACAACAAAGAAATACACTAACACCCAAATAACATAAACAAATACGACGGGCTGAAATTAAACTCAAAATGGTTCCCGGCAATACACACTACAAAAATGACACGGAATGTGCTTAATTTATTTATTTATTTATTTTATATAAACGGCATAAATTACCTTTAACATATATTGAACATAAATTTGAAAAAAAATTTAAAAAATACATATATAAAAACATAACAAAAAATTATAAAATTGCATAACTATAACAATAGTAACAAGCAGGTAAATACATAAAAGCAACCAAAAATAATAACGAAATAAATACATAAATATGAAAAAACAATAAAGGAAAAAACATTTTTAAATAAAAAGAAAAGTTTAAGAATAATATTGCGAGAGAAAAAAAGAAATCAGACTCGTTTTATAACTATCAAGTCCAGAACCAAATATATCAGCCTTGTCCTCATACTGATTGCCATATCTATGGAGCCTAGGGATAGGCGAGTGCATGTGCTAGTTAGTTCTAGAACTTGCAGAACAAAAATGAGATCTGTGGCGGGTATGTCGACTAGGTACACGGAAACACACCAACTCCAGCAAATCTGGACAGTCAATTAATGAATTGATCACCTTAAAAAGTAATATTAGGTCAGTTTGGATTCTTCTATCAGAAAATCTTAAAAGATTTTCTGAATACAACAAATGATTATAATTAAATAAAGGAGCTGGAATATGAAGTTTAAAATTAATATAGTTTAGAAATTTCTTCTGGACGCGCTCGAGTGAATCAGAATGTACACGATAATGGGGCGACCAGACTGGAGACTGGACTTAATGCCGACTGTGACACGGTACAAATTACAAGTACAATAAGACACACACAGTTTACTCTAAAAATGGCTCCTGCAATGGTAGCTGAAACATCGGAACGAATCCAATTTACACCGGATCACGCAAAAAAGATACATTTTGATAACAGTGGCCGTGAAAACCTACGCACAAATTTATATGTTGTTTTATAATTTATTTTGATCCATTGTCTGGAAATACATTTGACGTCCGAATACTAGTGGTTACAAAGAACATTTCCCATTATCTTGGATGCTATATTTCTTGTGCCCAAACATTTTGCAATCGATAAACTTTTATCGGATTATCGAAATCACTGAGCTCTTTCCACATAATGTTGATGTCTAAAATGGCTGACCGTCGCGAGTGAAATGGCTGCGCGTCCCAAGAAAGACGTTTGCTTGGATTCCTCCACAAAATGGCGGACGTAAATTGTCGATATCACTTCCTATCGCGGGCCAAAGGGAGGTTTTATGGGAAAGAAAATTCTCGAGCGTGTCTTAGAGCTCGAAAAATACTGACCTTTCCTACGGTGCTTGTCAGTAATGCTCAAATTTTATATCCGCTCTAAAACTAAATAATAAATATAAAAAAACTCAAAATTCACCGCAAGCTGGTTGCAATGTTGATCTTTTTTTTTTGTTGTTGACTATTTTCAGAAGCGATGTCAATTTTATTTGTTTACTTTTTGCAAACACACGCATTTTAAACAACTCATGCGATGGTGTCAAGTAGTGTCACTGAAAAATTGATTTTAATATACGGGCTCAAAAAAATATAAAATGGAAAACATTTTGAACGCACGTTTATTTATTTAATTTTGGTCTTCATCAGCTCATTTGATAACGGAAAATATATATATATTAATAATATGTTCAGGTACAATTGAAATAAAATGCTTCCAAAAAAAAGAAAAGCCATGACAAAAATTCAAAAATAATTACTACCTCAAGACAAGATCTGGTCTATCTTAATGATTATTTAAATTTAGAAAGACGTACACTAAAAAAGTCAAGATCCCATCTCGAGTTTACAATGCGACACAATCGGGTGTTGGTGCATGCAAGCTATAGTTTATAGTGCGCTGATCAAGGAACAGGACATTATTATTGCCACATTGGAACATTGAATTGCTTCAGTAACGATGGTACGTTAATTAAGCCATTTAGTAAATTAAACGTGAATATGGAGTCAATGTTACTTCTACGTTTTTGTAGACTTAAGATTTTCATCAGTGATTTTTTTTAGCAGAAGATATTGCACCGAGTTTATATGATTTATCCAGTCTACATAGAAGGAAACCAGATCACGGAAGACGGATCTAAAAGAGGACAAACAATGCAGGTTCTATAACATTGACTTCATTTTTCTTCTCTGAACCATTTTTGCTTGTTGATGAAGAGAGCTACTACTCTCGTTGGACATATTGAAAAAAATTCAGAATTTGGTTACGGAGCACGAGTTTTTTTTCTGTTACAACAATTGAATTGAATTGACCTGAACTATTTCATGTCTGAACTGAACTCTCCCAAACTACAAAATGAATGCCACTACTTTAAGAGTAGTTGTCCATTGCGTTTTCTTTACTTCCGATTTTCTGTTTGCCTTTCTGTCACCAGTTTGACATCCGTGCTAGGTAATCAGTATTTAAGATATTTTTATAATTTGTTGTTTACGTACAAGAAACGCATGATCAACCTTCTGCTCTGTCTTTAAGACGATAGTAAGTAGGATGATAGTGAGCATTGGTTTCCGGGTGCGTCCCACACCTAATATTTTCACTTTACATCTATTAGTTTACCAAACATTAATGGTAGCAATTGATGCATTCTGCTACATAATATTATTTGACGTTTACAACTCGTTAATTCAATTGCAATACCTGAAAGTAAGCAACCAATATTAGTGACACTTTAGACCTACGAATGTATAATATTCTTAAATTTTTTGTTAGTTCTATCGATTAATCGATTCGAATTTAATCATTTTACTTCAACGCAAACAAATGCATGCATCGGGCATAATTATTCCTTCGAGGAAAATTTATGACGTCACAAGTACCTTGTTTTGCAGATTTTAAAAACGATTATCTTAAATGAAAATAGCGCCATTAAAATAATACAAAACCAAAGTTTTGTGAAAAAAATATTTTCATTTATTTATTAACTCTTAAAAGACTGTGGTAAATAATCCCTTTGCGCGCGGTGTTGTAACATCGTGTTACCACTAGTAAAAGATGAAATATTCTAAAGTTTAAACATTTGAAAATAAAAACATAAAGACATACTTTTAAATAAATCTTTATTCATAATTTATGCAAAAAAACATATAATTTAGCCCTGTTTTTGCAAAATAAATTCACAAATATGCCGCTTATATTACGCGCGTGCGTCCCCCATAACTGTCATCAACCAGCTGAAGACTGAATCTGTTTTAAACAACACTCGCTACAGAATAGCGTCTCTGTCTTCCTTGTTATGATTTTTATCTTCGTGCTCTCTCTTGTATAAGGTATCTGAATAGATGTGTTGCTAAATTAGCGGACTCATTCTTCGCGTAGCATGGATCAATATTTTTCGTACTAACATTTAGCATAGTTATACAAATTATACTTTGCAAATCGGGTGTGAAAATGTCCATTTTAAGATTACAGAAAATACGAATTCATCATTCAAAAAAATAAGAGAGATTTATCAAATCTTGTATCCTATGTCGACTAGTGTGACATCACAGCCACACAAGAGTTAATGAAAAGATCCAAATTACAAAAAATAATAACGTAAACCTAACTCCATGAGCCCAAGATAGCTGTACTAAGTTAGGATACAATATAATCAAAAGTGAAAGCTTATATATTTTTAGAGATTATTAAAATTACAAAAAATACATTAACATAAATTTTAATCATTTTGACAACACGATTAAAAGTATAAAAATATATTCAATGCCTCACAACAGTCACCTGCTATGGTCTCTTTCCTTCGATAAAATCCAAACTTCCACACTTCTCCTAAAAATGGCTTTCGTTTTGGAGAACTTAATATGTTCATACAGGACATTGAACACTCTTGGGACTACAAAACAGAAATGTCCCTGAGCGAAAGTCGTACGGATTTGAATATTAAATAATTCAACATTTATATACTCTTAGCATTTATAACACGGGGTTTGATCATTGCGGCATTCATATTAAAAATAAATTTTTGGTTGTTTTTTTAAAAATTTAAAAAATGTTTTGAAAGTATGCATTTATCCAGCTAAACTTCAACTCCTGTATTATTCTCATAAATAAAAAGCATGAAACAAAAAAATACAGAGCTTTCTACGACGTCATTTCATTTCAGAATTTTCCTGAAGGAAAATACTTTGCTTGTCTAGGAAGTCACGATTGTGCATTTTAATTTCGAAATGTCATAGAGTTTATACTACGAGTATGATGGGAAGGGGGGGGGGGATGTCTTGTGCAAGCTACCTTAATCCTCTGGATTACTCCCTCTGGGAAATGCGGAAGTAATTGGGGATTATTCCAAGTGGTATCAGATTACTTGACTCCTTATTTGATTACACTAAGACTTGTATTTTGGAGCATTTTAGCATCTGTTTGAGACGAAATAAAAACCTATCAAGATATACATTTAAGCATAAAAAAAATTTTCATGTTGTATTTAGAAACAACAGAGTAAAATGATTTTTTTGTGTTATTTTATTTTCATATTATTTAAATATACAAAAATATTGAAATAATATAAAATTATTTCGAATGTCTAACAAGGGTTAGTAACACTGTTCTAAGATATCAAAAAGTATTTTATTCTACTAGCAAAAAACACACATATTGTAAGCATACAAGGAAACATAGTGAAGTATATTTTTAGCAATTCTGAGATATGTTCACCAAGTTTTATGGCTGGATATTATTTTTTACTGTAAAATAAAAAAACAAGTGAATTTATTTCTCAAAGATTTTTCATAAAATTAATAATAATTAATGCAGTTAGTCTATGAACATCTGCTACAAAAATATTTAAAAAAATAAACACTTCCATACTAACGGTTATGTAAAGTAAAGCTATTGTGTTTGAATCTAGTTGTGGTCCCGTGGTAGTATTGTGAACTCACAGGTCAAAGGTCCGAGGTTCAAATCCCACTCTAACACAACTCGATTACCATTTATCCTGCACAACTGTTGACGACTTTCATGCAATGGACTGAAAATTTAAATATTTTAGCTAATAACAAGAACTCAAGTATTTTTCTTTCTCTAAACAAAACAAACTCAAAAGAAATCAAAAGTATATTAAATATCTAAGCTTTTAGTTTCTGAGTATGTTCAACCTTCAATCTTGTTTTTTTTGCACCACAACAGGCTTGGACGCCTAATATCAGTGGTGAATGTACTAAACACACTGGTTTGAGAAAAATCATTTTTATTTTTGTGTTCTCATCGGGAATTGAACCTGGAATCTTCCGTGCGTTTAACGTCTTAACCACTACACTACCGCCACAAAACTCATATGCCAAGAAACGAGAATTCTGACTTGGCCAGTTTTCCTGGTATGTTCACGATATGTGAAATTATTATTATCATGGATAACCATATAACTAACTATGGTTTTCATTCCCTTATGCCTAGAATTTTAAGGTTTGCCAACAAACATACCAGTCTTGATTTATTTGATAACAAGTTGTCTTCTTTCATGCGATGACTGAATCAAATTGAATTATAAACACCTCCCGCTTCCACTCCCACCAAGTCTATTATATTCCATTGTGTCTTTCTACTTTCTTCTATAATAATTTTCTATGTATACATATGTCCTTAAGAATGCCTATTGGGTGTATATAAAAAATAAATTAATAACTTACATAACGCCATTTTAGTCATATAATACCTCAAGGGCACATGGAAAATAATAAAATTGATATAACAAAATTATTATAATTTCAGAAAACTTTAGAAGTTGACCTTAGAAAACTCAAGTATTTCGGGCATCCGATGAGAGGTGAAAAATAAAGAGTAATACAAGTAATTCAAGGAAAGATTGAAGAAAGACGCAGTCCAGGAAGAAGGCCCATCTCTTGGCTGAAGATCTTGAGAGACTTGAGAGATTCTTTTGCAGCACTTAGTCCTTGTTCAAGGCAGCCACAAACAACGTCAGAATAGCTGTGATGATATCGAACGTCCATTAGAGAGTTATATGAGAAATTGCTATTTCTGCTTCTACTAATACCATCACGTCATTTCCCCGTAGGGGTATCTTGTTATACATGGCCTTTGGTTTTGCCTGCTTTTGACATGACCAGATTGAAGATTTTGGTTAATCTGATCATGCTGCGTCTTTTTTGGTTGCCTTCGTCCTGCGTTATTGTTCATTCTCGGTACATTTACCGGTTTTACCATGCTTTCATCGTCCATTCGTTTTACATGACCAAACCATCTCAGATACCCTTTCTTAATCTTATCCATTATATCTGACTCAGATTTAGACTTTTGCCTGATTTCATCATTCGTTACCCTGTCATACATTTATTTCCCAGACATTTGTCCACGAAATCGCATTTTGACCGCGTTCACTGGACTTTCATCCTTCTTCTGCCAGTTCCATGTTTAGTTTCCATGCATAAGTATTGGGACTAAAACTCCACTGTGCACTGCCAGTTTAGCTTCGATTGACATATTTTTATGCGCAATTACTGTTACCAAATTACAACACAGATAGATTACATTTTAGAGAAGGGAATATAAACGTTTCAGCTCTTTAACTTAACTTAAATCAACAAATGGAAGAATTAAAGAAATATGGATGTTCAAACATAGGCAAAATGGTGAATGTTACACAGTGTGTAAAGTGGCCACTTAAACCAGCCAACGACAGGTCATTAGACTTCTATATTTCTTTCTCTTAAATGTTCTCCATCTCTGTTGTAATTTGTTAATCTTAATGACCTAGGGGGTGAAATCCAGTCTTTTGTCTACAAACATTCATACGATCTCAACATATTGTAGCAATTACTGTGCTTAGTACGCCGTTCATTTTGCTCCCCGCATTCACTTTTTCTTCATTTCCTTTCAACTCCTTTTTCTACTCTTCCATATTTTGAAAACATCCTTCCCAGATACTCAAATTCTTCCACTTGTTCAATACATTTGTTGTTTACATTTATTTTGTTGCCACGAGAAATTGGATCCAAAAACTTTTTTTTTAAATGCGGTAAAAAATATTTTTCTTATCTTCGGTCGAGGTTGGAAATCATCGTAGAAATGATCTTTTTGCTGGCAGCTGCCCTGAACAAGGACTGAGTACTGCAATGGAACCTGTTGCGCGAGTTCTTTAGTCAGGAGATGCGTCTTCTACCCGAACTGCGTCTTTCTTCAATCCTTTGTTTTACACATTTAGTCATTTTATGTCTCGTTAAGTCTAGTTAGTTCAGTCATCATGTGCTTTTTCAGATTGATTTTAAATTTGTCTCCTGTAAAAGTTTTCAAGTAGTAAGGTAGGTCGTTGTAGTGTTTAAGTCCATTATGTAGTATTTTTGACTGTCCTGTGTTTGTCTTTGCTTTTTCAATATGATAGTGTTGTTGTTGTCTAGTGTTATATTTGTGTATGTCAGCATTTTTTACTAATATTATGTCGTCGTCTTGTATGTTTCCCAGTGTTATATTGTGCACAATTTTTATATGTAACATAATCCACTTTTTAAAAGTTAATATGTGCAAGCCTTATCTTTCGATTTAAAAAATGCCGTTATTTGTAATTAATTTGGTTTTTTTAAATCTTATAATATAAGAAATCAAACACTGATTTGAGTCTACTGAACACTTTATTTTATTTTTACAAATATAAAAACAAAAATTTTGTGACAATTGTTTCGCCTTGTTAGGGCCTTTTTAAACGAATGTAAAGATCAGATGGATTGAATGTCCTTATATAGTTATATAATTCAAGGTATTTAAGAACGTAAAAAAAATTAAAATAATCTTATGAACTATAGCATGTACATTAATCATAATTGAGAGAAAAATCAATAGTTAAGGACAAGGCTTAGCGTTTAATAGGTAATAGGGAATTTAGGTATTTATATTTGAATTTCGAAAAAATAAAAACAAAGTAAGTATTTATTGACATACATGTATGTATTGTGAGATAATTAATGAAGTTTTATATATTTAGTTTATTGTTGTAGAAAATATATGAATAATATTATTATAGGTTGGTGTTCTTTTTAATTTTAATACATTATTGAAATATTATGAAGAAATTTATATAAATATTGTCAATAAATTTTTGTTTTTATAATTGTTATAATAAAATAAAGTGTTCAGTAGACTCAAATCAGTGTTTGATTTTTTATATTATAATTTTTTTGCACCACAACAGGCCAGGAAGCCCAATTACAGTGTTGAGTTATATCACAGAACACCCAGGCTTGAGAGTAATCACATTTAATTTTTTGTGTTCTCTCCGGGAATTGAACGTGGAACCTTCCGTGTGCGAGTCAAGCATCTTGACCACTACACTACGGAGGCCGCTGCTTCCCTGTAGAATGATTAGTAAAATGTTACATTTTTCGCCTCTCATCACATGCCCAAAGAACTAGAGATTTCTTATCTTTTTCGTCATCAGCACCTCTTCATTTTTTTTATTTGTCGGAGAATATCATTGTTTTGGACTCTGTTCACCCAGGAGATTTCTGCAGTAATCATCTCAAAAACATAGATCTTTTTTAAAGTGTTTTGGGTCAGTGTTTACGTTTGGACCCCGTAAGACAAAACATCGCACAATGCGCATTCGGAGGTCCAAATAAAGGTATCTACTGCAAAGAAGGTCACGCATCTTAAAAAAGCAGTCTCGCGCCATCTCTATTCTGATTTTGATCTCTTGCGAGCGATCACATTTATCATTCAACCAGCACCCTAAAAATTTATATCAATTGACTTGCTCAATAACCTGCGCTCCAAGTTTTAAAGTCATTTAGGAAAATTAGAGCATTTATTCGTCCGGCGAAATTTCTCGAAAACGTATTAAAAAATTATCTAATGTGAACTACTTTGAACTACGTCATAAGTTCCTATGAATCAAACAATAATAAGCTGCTGTTATTATTATTATTTATATATTTTTTTCTATTCAGGAAGCATAAAGTACAATTTCATAGTTTAAGAGTAAATAAAATTAGGCATAATTTAAATGGACCAGTGAAATTTACATGTTTTATTACATGTGGTTATCAATAAATTATTTTTATTTTTTCAAACACAATGATATTATAAGGCAAAAAAAATAAATCATTAAAAACCTCAAATTAAAAGCATGCTCAAAGTAATTACAATTAAAAAAAATTATATGACCTAAAAACGACGGGTAAAAAAGTTATGCTTATAGTATTTAATCAGTATTTACATAAGTAAGAGCACTATTAGAAAAGAAAAAACATACTCAAAGTATGACAACTAAAAACATGCTCAAACGCAAAAAACATTTTTGAAAACGAAAATATATATATATATATATGTATTAAGGAATAGGTGCGAAGGTTTTCACGGTCACTGTTATCAATATGATTATCTCAGTTTACCCTGGAGATGGCTCCTGCAATGGTAGCCGAAACGTCGGAACAAATTCAACACACACGATATCACCCAAAAAAGAAACATATTGATGTATTTAGGAATTTGAAAAAGAACAGATAAGAAGCAACAAAAAAAAAAAACAAGAAATTTCAGTTATTTGAAAAAATACCTTTAAAAATAATAAAAAATTAAAGTTAGAAAAGAAATATATTATTTTTCAAAAACAGTTCTAAAAGTATTTCAACATGATTAAAAAATATGAAAACATGCTCAAAGTAATTAAACGAAACAATAAACAGTTTTTCAACTAGTCAAAATTTAAATGTTAAGAGAAAAATTTTCACTACACGTCTTTAAAAAATATATTTGTTATGAATTGTTTTTATAGATTTCCGGTTTCAGGGAAGCCAACTCACCAATGAGCGGAACTCTCTGACTAAAACTTGTAACGTCACAGGCGGAGTAATTTCTAAATTACAAACTTAAAAAAATCATAGTGCTGATAATACTTTATTTACTAATTTTATTTTATTTGGGATTTTTACAGCTATTACATAAACAAAATAAGTAAAAATATATTAAAAATACTAGAGAGAATAAAAAAAAAACATTCTAAATCTAATGACACATAATATAATAAGAAAAGAGTTTATGTAATTGTGTATGTGTGTGACGTTTGTATTCATGTGTATATGAATGTGTGTATGCGTGAATGAATGAGGGAGAGGGTGCGTGTGTGTGGGTACGTAACTATGAAAAAATAATTGTTTAAAACTTGTAATTATATTCAAAATGATACAAGAAAGAGCTTGGTAAAAAGTTTGAAACCTTTTTGTTTCAAATACACGATACATATTTTTTTTTTTACTAAAATCTATCAGTTAGTTCAAAACATATCAGCATTTCTGTAATATTTTTGGAGAGTAGATAGCCATGTTTATTTTTCCAAGTCTGAAAAATAGTCCCCGCGAAAAATAAATTTTCATGAATGGAATAGCCAGATGGAACCAAGCATAAAAAAACACTTAAGGAAAATTATTTAACCGAAAATTTTGAATAAATTCAAGATGGTCGTCTGTTTGCCCTTACTGTGTGCGTAAAGCGCCCCTGAGGTGATTTATCATAGACATTGCGCCACTATAATTTTAATTTTCACACAACGTAGTATTGTGAGCGTCTGCGTATATTTATTAAATAATTAAAGGCCATAATCTGTATTTACAAAAATATAATAATACTCTCAGTATTTCCTCGTTAGTCGTTTTAGTTTCTGGCAATTGAAGTTCAAAGTGTATAACAAGTTTTTTTTTTTTTGGGAGTGGTTTACATTTTTTTCTATATCAAGGCAAAACAAGCAACAAACAAAACCACCACGCCGTTTCTCCGTAAGGATAAGCAGAGAGAGTAGAACACTAAATCACTCTTATCTTTTTTTTTCTTTTTTTTAATTTGTTTATTTTTCCATGTATATATTATTTATGAGTAGAAAATTAGTGGTAAATGAACTGATAGCTGAGTAAGTTAAGAAATTTTAACATATTATATGTTTATTAATATAGAATCTTTTAACTTTATTACAAAATTGAACGTATATATATAAATCTACACATACACTTTCATTAATATTTTTCTTCGTACGGTAGCTTGTCAGATTCTCCTGACGTTGGCTATCACTACAGCGAAAGCATTTTGGTAATAAGTTTGAAATATTATGTTTATTTTTTTTTTATGTATGTATCTTTTGATATATATGTTGAAGGTTTTTTAGTACAAAATTTTGGCCAACTATTCTTTTGACCCGTCTGTTTTTTGGCTGGCTGGAAGATATAGCTTTTAACAATAAATCCGCCGAAGTACTAATTCTTTATACTTAAAGTTTTAAATAAATAAATAATATTAAATGCGTTAATACTGAATTTTTTTTATTAATCATATAAATATACAGCTCATCTAATAAAATAGTTATTTCTTAAATTCTCTTCTTTCCTTTCACCATCTGTTAACTTTTCCCGTATTTAACTTCCAACCCTTCAATCAAACTTTCTGAGAAAAGACAATAAGTTTGATAGTGTTTTCCGAACGACTTAATTTTTGTTGTTCAAATTTTCAACCCTCACGAGAATTTTTATTGTGGTCGATATGTTTCAAGGGACGAAAATATTTCTGAGATGGGATTATGTAAGTATTTGAAGTGAGGCATATACAGGACTTATAGTCTGCTATTAACGACTTTAGTTTTTTTTCAATTCTTGTTACAGATTTATTAAATTTGTTTTTATTTTTTAGGCTTGTAAATTTACGAAAATCTAACACAAATTTACTTACACGTATAAGGTGTAAGATTAAAATCTTTAAATTAAGTTTTTTTATTACCTGGTTTAGCTAAACCAAAAATATTTAATAAGTATGGCAATAGAACTCATAATTATTTAGTATCTAGCATTTTTGATTTATTGCAAAAAAAAATAATTTAACGCACAATAAAATGAGTGCAAAATTTGTATATGAAAAGTTATCAAACTTACCTATATTGTTTCCTGTATTTGAAAAAAAATCGGTTTATTTGTTTGTATATTACTGATCTTTCTGGCTGTAAATGATATGTGTGAATTCATTGTTTTTATGAATTTAGGTATTATTACAAGTTATTATTAATGTAAATCTTCACTTATAGAATTTTAGTTACTTGTAAAAAAAAAGTATTCCTTTAACAAAAAATAAAATAAAATAAATAAACAGTATTCAAAACATTTTTTCCAATAACTTTTGAAAAGCCCTATGGGCATTGCAATAAATAAAAAAATATAAAAAATCGCCTTAAAACGAAGAATAAGGAAGTTCCGTGTGTTAAAAAAATACGTATGTGTTTATATACTATAAAAAATGCAAACAATTTTTTTTCATTATTTTTGTATATTGTCTTTTTATTATATATATTATTTTGTGTATATATATCAGCGCAATGAATTTTTAAAGTTTTTTATTTTGAAATCACTCCGCGCGTGATGTCGCACAGTTCTCTTTGGCGAGTTCTCCCCATTGGTAAATTGGCTTTCCGTAAACCGGACATCTATTACATTACTCTATCATTGGTTGATTTGGAGAAAAAAGTTACGTCGTTCAAAGTAGTTCGTTTTTATGTAAATATTTTTTATCCATATATTTCTAAAAAAACTCGCCGAGCAATCTAATGCTCTTATTTTTACCGCGGGTAAGAAATAAATATATCCAATTTCCCGGAGCACTGAACTTCCTCATTGTGATTTAAAAAAATATTTTGTATTTTTATTTTATTTTAGTAATTTCTTTTAAGAAAGTATATTCCTTTGTAAATATCATTTATGATCTTTGTGAATTTGATGAAAACATTTATAACTTTTGGATATTGGTTTCATGAGAAGCAGTTCAATTTATTTCAATATTGGTGAGTCGGAAAAATAGTCATTATTGCATAGCAAATAAAAATTACAAAATACAAAAGTAAAAAAAAAATTAAAACACTCAAAATCCAGTTATTACATTCCGTGATACAGAGTGTGCTTATTCGTAAATCGATTGTTACATGAATTTTAAGTCTCAATATATTTCTTAATCTAAAAAAAGCACTCGTGTGTATGTATTTATGTATAAATATTACCAGCTCTTATTTGTAAACGATTTTGAAAAAATAATCAGAAAAACCAAAATGCCATTTTTAAATAATATTTATACCGTTCATGCATTCTGTAGCTGCAAGACATTATGTAATCTAGCTCTTGAATCCCCACCGTCAATGCGCTATGTAGCTGCAAGACCTATTGGGACTTTTATTGTACGGTGCCCTTGAGGTGATTTTCACAAAAAAGGCGCTATTTAAATTATCCACAATAACGAATATACTCATACTACACTTTTCAGTTATTTAAAAACAGTTATCATGATGCTGTTTTTTTTCATAGCATTTTGTAGTGTAGATACAAATATCTTTAAAAGATTTTACCTGTTTTTATAATGAAAAAGATATGTTTTTTGTTTTTCAAATGTTAAGAGATAAGAATTATCATCAAAATTTTTTTTTACCATACTATTATTAAAGAATTGAGTAAAGAGTTTTCAGCATATGAAATTATTTCGCTATTCCGAAAATTTATTGAGTCTCTTTATTTATATAAAGACTGGACTGGAACTCTGTCTTTCAGAAAGCAAACTGTGGAATAAACATTCTTAAATGATGGCTAGATGATAATCTTTTTACACGAATATCGATAAAACGAAATATCTTACATTTTGTATAAATAAAAGTTTACTACCAAGCAATACGCTCATATAGGAATTTACTGTGATAAAACATACCAACTTCTGCATCGAGTAGATTCTATAAAATACCTTGGTGTTTTCATTGATAAGAATTTGCGATGAGAGGCTCAGGTCCAGTCAACAAACTCTAGGTTGAGAAAGCTGTGCCATCTTTTCTGCTCTCTTAGAGACATTCTGGATATTGTCACTCTCAGAAGTGTGTACTTTGTTCTGTTTCAATCCACTGCAACCCATGAAATAGCTGGCTGGGGGGCTGTGCGGCATCCATTTTAAAGCCTCTTATAATTTCACAAGAAATTATTATTGAAAATAATATTCCGGCGCCCTCTAACATATCCGTCAGAACAATTGTTCCAATTTATGAAGGTACTTGATATGAGACACCTGTACCTAAAAGAAGCACTTGCACACTTCTGGTCGAACAATAAGGAGAGGTCTCAGCAAAATGTCCGTACGAGGTTTTCCTAGAGCATGAATTATGTCATACCCGAAACCCGTACGACTTTTGCTCAACGGCATCTGTCATTTATCGCACCGAGAGTGTTCAATATTTTTGAAGAGCGTATTAAGCTCTCAAGGACAAAAACTATTTTCAATAAAGTAGTTAAGGACTGGATTTTCCTTAGTGGAAGGAATTTGAGTAGGAAAATCGTTTATGATTTCCCGAACGTTTTAGTTTGCTGTTTACTATATTGATGTGCCATATATATATATATGCATTTAAAAATATAAAAAAATCTTTCTGATCCTCTACTTGTGGTGATATACTCATGTGTCTGTGTCAACTAATTGCTAGTTTCATCCCAACACAGGACCTTAAGTCCCATGGAGTTAGGACTTATGTCTCAAATAATGTACAATAAACTTATATATGTAAATAAATAGAATATAGTCCACATAAATGGTGAGGACTACATAAAATCAAAAGGATTATGTTTGTTTTGTAATGTGATTCAGCCTTTAATGATATGTCGTATTAAAGCTACGATTCATCGTCGGATTTTACGCCATGTGTTTTATTAGGATAAGAGCTTATGCCTGCCTTTTCTGACAGATAAAGGAACTCGTTAATACTGTAACTTACGATCACATACAACTGTTGAACATAATGTTTAAAACCTTTTAATAGTGTAATTTGAACTTTATTACCTAGTCTACATATATTTTATTCAGTTTTGGTTGGATGCCTGTAATTTCCAGAGAGTACTTAATACTCTTTCCCGTACTTTCACTCTCCCTATCTCCAATGAGGCTACATCGAATATTCTGATTGAAATAAAACTAGCCCTACAAACTTAAAAAACGGAACGGTACCGAAAGTTGATGATTTACACCCAAAATTACTCAAAAGCAGCATCACTGGCATTGTTGGCTCTTTATACCTCTTTACAACTAATGACCAAGGTGTGGGAACAAGAAAGATGCCATGGAGACTGGGTAAACGGAGAGATTACCACATTGCACAAAAAAATGATCTATCAAACTTTGATAATTATCGTGGAATCACACTATTTAATGTACTGTTAAAAATACTTGCGTATAGGTAGTCTTTAAAAATGGTCGTGTCCACTTTTGTTAAATTTGAGTAAATGTGGATTTTATTTTCTGAAGTTTCCATATTGAAGCAGAACAGTGACCAAATTTGAAATTTTGTGAATTAAATAAAAGAAAATTTGCTAATATTATTTATTTATTTTACAGAAACAAACAGTCATCGATGGTTAAATAGCAAAAAAAAGGATAAGGTTTAAAGACAGACCAGCGAAGTTTCTAAATAAAAATCATACATATGAAATTGTGGTACAACAAAAGGGTGTGTTAGTGTGTATTTGTATCAGAGTAAGAGTAGAGTTGTGAGGGTGTATATTTGTGTGGGAGTAAGTGTTGAGGTATCCGTAATCATGAAAATCATTGAACAGCAAATAGAAGCGTATCGCAATCAGAAAAAATGAGTCTTAATTCATTTTTAAATAAATAAAGGGGCACGTTAAATATATCAATAAATGAAAAAAAAGTATTATAGTTTGAGCAAGAACGATAGAAGAAAGAGTGTTGTGCATAGTTAGTGGCAGATGGAATAAATACTTATTTCTTGGGTCGCGAAAAGGGACATTAAGATTAAATTTTGGACAGTAGGTTGAAAGAGTCTACTTTATTACTTAATAATTTACATAAATAATTGAGTTTTCTACTGACATTTCTTGGTGGAATTACATTTTAATTATAATCCATTAAGTTTAGCAGATTGGCTGTAAGTGCAAAGCGTTTTATTGTTTTTATAATCTAGATATTTTTAAAATTGTCGTTAAACATTTTCAATCTTTCCAATGTCTGTTATGTATTGTGGGCTCCACACAACGGATGCAAACTCCAAGTTACTCCGTACAAAAGTGTTGTATATGGTCTTCATTGTGTTAGGTTTTTTTTAAAGGGTTTGGAAATTTTTAATTGAATCGGCATTCACTTCGTAACACTTCATTATAAATTATTATGAAAGTTTGGAAATTCTTAAAATGAAGCCCAAAATTTTGTAAGCTTTTTCAACGATAGAACTTATGTGAGACCCAAACAGCAATCTACTATCGAGAATAACTCCTAAGTCTCTAATCTCGCTGCACCGTGATATGGAATTATCTTTGATCGAATAATTGTGCGTATGAAATTTATAGTTTAAGTCAATTTCATTGAATAATATAAAAGTAATATTGATGCATTTAAAGCATATTTTATAGGCCCAAAAAGTTTCAATTCGTTTTTTCTGATAATATTTAATTAATCCCAAACTTTAAAAATTTCCCTTCTTTTTTAAAATTACGCACTGTCCTGGATACAAACTAAAGATATATATATATATTGTTCTATCTCTAATAAGGAATATTTTCATGTTTTTTTAAAAATATTTTTTATTCCATATTTTAATTTTTATTATTTAAAAAAAAAGAAATTACCTAATAATCTTTTACAGAATATTTTACTTTCTTTTTTTTATGTTACATAAAAACATTATAATTGTCTTTTTATTATCTTGTATACCCACAAACACGCCACGCCTTTGTGGGATTTCTTTGTGTCCTATTTATATTGTTAATATGTATTTCATTGCTTCGTAATTATCTTTTTATTTTTTAATACTCTGTTTTACTTATTATGTATATTGTAAAAAAAGGGTAAAAGCGATGATTTACGAAAATATTCTGAAAAAAAAATCTTTTTTTTACTGGACCATTTTTGAAGATTTACCTCCTGATATAATATTGCAAAGAGTTCAAGGACCCATTATGTAAATATTGAAAGAGAACCAGGTGAATTTCAAAAGAGTTAGACCATAACCATATATATTTTCTTTCAAACCATCTAAAAGTCGTTAATAACTTGTGCTAGAAAAAGGTAAATCAAGTTGTAGTAGAGTGGAATTTGAACCAAAGACCGCGGATCCCTGAGTTCACAACACTACTAAAGGACCACAACCCGTTGCCTGTTATATCTCTACAATGTTAAATATCATTTCATGGCCATATCTCAACAATATTCGATAGTTGTATTTATTTACAAATTTTTAGGATTCACCCGGAAATCAATGTCCACTGTCATATGACCTACTATCGTCTTAAGGACAATGCGGAAATTTAATTATACATATTATCTGTGTAAGCAATTTATTACCAAAACAGTCAAATAACTGACTCTAGCGGATATCAGACATGGAATTAGTACACGACCTCACGACCCCACAAGAAAGGAAAGTGAATACTGGATAATATTTATATAAATAGTGACACAGTGAGTTCATACAGTCAGTTTTAGCACGTAGCCCAAGTGCTTAAGCTTGGGTTTCCTAGGAAAACGGTGCCGATATCTTAACGGCCGTACGAACGGTGATGCGGTGAACGGCCGCCGAAACGGTGACTAAAGAGTGGTTTCCTAGGAAAACGTTGTCATATCTGGCGGCCACGGCAGCTTATCTGTCAAAAATATGCCCTAGAATGCGATCTGTCATATTTGTCGTTATTTATGAATAGTTTGTCACAGTTTTATTTAATTATAAACATTTTCGAAGGCATGCGACCTTCTCGTGCACGAAAATTGTATTAAAAAAAGAGTCAACTCTTTTTAAGATTTTTAAGACAGTGAATTCAAGGAGAAATACTGTTTTTCGAAGGAAAATATGAGGCGCATAATTACTCTAGTAAAACTCGATTTGGAAGGACACAAACGAGATGAGAAAATACCAGTAGAACTCCAGGGCCTATTTGCTATTCGGTACTGGGATAGTAATGAGGTATGTAATGAATAATAATTTTGGCAATATGTAAGTATCGTTTCTGTCAATTCATTTGACAATTTTAAATACGTAAATGTTTAATGCCTATAGATATTAACTTTTGATAAATCTTCCAGATTCAAGACGACTCTGCTGATATACACGAATTTAGTCACCAAACTATTTCAACATCAACATCAATTGGCATGAAAAACACCGGACTATATTATAATGAAGCCAGTGTCCAGAACAAATGTAGTTATATCCGGCTTATTTTGTATGAGAGGATTTCTTAAAGTTATAGGTGCAATAGATTTTTTTTTAAAAATTTATTAATAACAAATTTAAATACAATTTTTTTCATTAATCAATTACATATATTTACATTAACGTTTCCCATTACGTAAAATAAATAAACAATTCTTGTGTACATAATGGGGAGTGACGTCTTATAATAGATTATTTTAGAATAACATAAATAAATTACAAAAAAGATATTAACGATGTTTTCAATCAATGTTACATAAAGAAGAATTATAGATGTAATTTTTTACTTCTTTCTTAAATATATTGTATTCCTGACTGTACTTTTTATTATCTTTGTTCATTTCATTAAAGAAAAATATTCTGTAAGTATAATGATGTTGTGCAGTAGTTGTTTTTAATTAATTTAATCCATCACAATAGATCTTCACAGGTTGCAGTGACGTCAGGAGTTTGTATACAAGGCCTACTACACAATATTTTTGATATCCGATAATAATGCTATTTAAAAAAAAGGCATTTGAATTGTTTCAAACAGATAAAATATTACTCCCTAGTTTACCTCACCCTTTAGATAATAGTAGAACTTTATTTTTCAAATTTGATCCTGTACTTACATTTAATTAAGTGTGTTTGCAATAATTGGATCAATTCAAAATAATCCTCATTTAAATGATTTCAGTATAATATTAGACGCTCAATTTCAACATTCAAAATTCATTAATGATCTTGAAAAAAAAACCTTGATCAAATTTGGGCACATGATATCATACAAAGTCCTATATCCAAGCAACATTCTAAAACAAAATGTATCCCTAGAGTTAAAAGTTTTTAATGAGAAAACAAATGGTGGGTTTAAAGTGCGTAGCGCTTAAAAATCCAGAACTGTTTGTAGAACCCGAGAGTACTCTAGATTTTAAAAGTATATTTTGTAGATGGTGGAAGATTGTAAATGGGTAAAATGTATTTGAATTTCAAAGATTCAACAATCTTCACAAGGAATCCATTAGAGAAGATAGTGTAGATCATAAAAATTTTCTAAGAAACATGTCCCTTTGGTTAAAAACTTGGAGACTCTCAATACCTGAGAGTTAGTCTCTAGGTGTACAAAAATTTAAATCCCCCATTACTACATTGGATGCGTTTTCAATGTTGATCCTATATATATTTTCCATGCATAAAGTAGAATATTTACTCTTGAGTAAATTTCAAAACGATAACTTAGAAGCGAGGTTCGGCTGTTATCGTCAAACGAGTGGAGCTTATTATTGTATTATTTATTTGCAAGTCTTAGAGAGTGAGAGAAAGCTTTGATTTAAATGTGCTGTAATATTGCTGGAGTGGAGTGAGGTTTTGGTAGGTATGTGAATATGAGAGTTAGTGTATATGAGTGTGGGGGTGGGTTTGTGGAAAGGGTGAGTGTGTGTTTGATACAAGTGGATAGAAACATCTTAAAATTATAATGTAAAAACGAATATATGATTTATAGTTTATATAATATATGTTTAGTCTCTCTGATTTGATGTTATATGTTAAACTTTTAAATAGTATTCCTTGAGTATGTTGGATTTATAAATAAATATTTGCAATTTGTAAAATATCATAATTACTTATAATCACATCTATATAATAACTAATTTTAGTTTATTTAATCCTGTAATTATTGTTATTAATATCATACTAAATGGGATATGATAAGGTTTGCTGACGATATTGCTATGGTTGCTGAAAGTGAAGAAGAACTGCAAGAGCCCTTACAACTATGGAAAGCATTCTTCAAAATAACTACAGTATGAAGATAAATAAAGACAAAACAAAGCTACTGACTGTAGGCCGAATGCAACACCAGATGAGAGTAGTGATGTCGGGAATACCACTAAAGAACACCAAGGAGTTTCTCTACCTCGGGAGCAAAATAACGTGGGACGGTTGGTCTAAGAGCGAGGTCGACAGCCGTATACATCAAGCTAGACTTGAATTTAATAAAAGGTCCAAAATAAAAGAATCAAATAATATAGACCTAAAACTAAGAATACTTCTAATCAAGACCTATTTATGGAGTATCTTGATGTATGGCTGCGAGACATGGTGCCTATCCGAAAGAGATAAACGGAGACTAGAGGCTTTTGAGATGTGGTCCTATAGAAGACTACTAGGAATTTCCTGGAGAGACCACATTACAAATGAAGAGGTTCTCTAAAGAATCGAAGGTGGAAGGCACCTGCTCAGGACCTTGTCCGAAAGGCGAGCGAGATGGATCGGTCATGTAATACATCAAGAAGGCCTGCATGTGCAATGGAGGGGATGACCGAGGGAACAAATTCTAGGGGATGCCCACGCCGAGAGTACCTGGAGGACCTATTAGAGGACGTGCGCTGCTCATCATATGTTGACTTTAAATGAGCCGCACAAGACAGGGAGGAATGGAGGAGAAGAATGAAGGGAATTGCTGCCAGCCAATCCCAGGATTGAGACCAGAGAAGAAGAAGATCATACTCAAATAATTTTGAAAAATACATTACATAATAATTTATAAAATAAAAGGTTTATATTTTTGATTAAATAAAAATAATATATGCAATAACTACATTTTTATTTGTAACTGATCTTGGTGCGTTCTATTCCTTCACAGGGCCAATTTCTAGTGTTTTGGTGAACAAATCATGATATCCTGTAAACAGAAATAAGAGAAAGAAATATTTTTTTCTTTTATTTAGGAAACATTAAGTACTATTACATAGTTTTATAGTATGCAAATTTTTATGTAAATTATGTTTTTAATACCTCTTATGAATATACACATTATTGTTATTCCACTTTGTATTATAATTTTATATGTATTCTTCTCCTTTTTGTAAATCATGAGAAATGGAGTTTATACTCACATAATATATTCTTTATTGCATAATATTTATGTAAATTTAAGATCATAATGAAAAATTCTCAAACGATAACGATACTAAAACGATTTCTTGTTTAGCATTAGGTCTTATACCCATATATATGTAACTCATATAATATTTGTACTTTTATACAAATATGAACCAAACTTTTCTATATCTCTTTGTAAAACAAAAGAACCAGAATTCACTTTACTTTATGTTTTTTTTAATATTCATTTATGAACTTGTAAATATTATAGTAACAATTTATACTGGAACATCAGAACTTAATATTGCTTACTATATATAAACTGTACAGATTTCTTCTGAAAAATTTCAATTATTATACACTTACTTCTTACAGACACCATAATAGATACTTATAACTTTCATATGTAATAATATACATAACTACAAACTGTAAGTTCGAAACCAAAATGTCTTCAGCGTTTAACTAATAATTTATGTACCTCACAACACAGTATTGTATAACTTTTAATTCTTTAGGAATATCATCTGCTCCATATCATACAAGTATATGTCCAACCTCTTTGAATCATAATTAAATTCATTTTATTAGTCTGTCAAAATATAATATAGTATTTTACATAGTAACAACAAATATAAAGAATACATTTGTCATTACAAAGCAGACATTGTTATTAATTCATTATTACTCTATTATAGCTATGTAAGTACTCACCTAGAATTTGCATTCATAACTTACAAACCACAATACATTACTTATATTGACAGGCTGGAGAAAGTACAACATATTTTTTAAAACATTTGAATTTCTGATGCTTTCTTACATTTCGTGAGATTACTTAGCATTAGGTCTTATACGCATATATTATATGTAACTCATATAATATTTGTACTTTTATACAAATATGAACCAAACTTTTCTTCTTTAAATATCTCTTTGTAAAACAAAAGAACCAGAATTCACTTTACTTTACGTTTTCTTTAATATAGATATATAAACTTGTAATAATTGTAGTAACAATTTATACTGTAACATCAGAACTTAATATTGCTTACTATATATAAACTGTACAGATTTCTTCTGAAAAATTTCAATTATTATACACTTACTTCTTACAGACACCATAACAGATACTTATAACTTTCATATGTAATAATATACATAACTACAAACTGTAAGTTCGAAACCAAAATGTCTTCAGCGTTTAACTAATAATTTATGTACCCCACAACACAGTATTGTATAACTTTTAACTCTTATTCCTAAGAATATCATCTGCTCCCTATCATACAAGTAGATGTCCAACCTCTTTGAATCATAATTAAATATAGTATTTTACATAGTAACAACAAACATAAAGAATACATTTGTCATTACAAATCAGACATTGTAATCAATTCATTATTACTCTATTATAGCTAAAGTACTCACCTAGAATTTGCATCCATAATTTGGAATCCACAATACATAACTTATATTGACAGGCTGGAGAAAGTATAAAATATTTTTTTAATATATTTGAATTTCTGATGCTCTTTTACATTTCACTTGAAAGACTTTTATTCTTTCTTTTTTCACTGCTGGTTTTATATTTTTAAACTTATTTGAATTACTTTTAGAATAGTATTTAAAAATAATATATTGCTTTTTTTACCATAATATGTTATTATTTTTTTAAGATGTTTTTTTAAATTAACTTAAATTTATTGTCTTTTTTTCTTTAAATATCTCTTTTTACAAAGAGATATTTAAAGAAGAAAAGTTTGGTTCATATTTGTATAAAGAACTAATATTTTATGAGTTATATGTATATATATGAGTATAAGACCTAATGCTAAACACGAAATCATTTTAGTATGGCATACTTGAGGATTTTTCATTATAATCCTAAATTTACATAAATATTATGTAATAGAAAATATATTATGTGAGTATAAACTACATTTCTCATGATCTAAAAAACGGAGAAGAATACGTATAAAATTATAATACAAAATGGAATTACAATAATGTGTACATTCATAAGAGGTATTTAAAACATAATTTGCATCCAGGTAAAAATAGTTTGCTCATATTTATTAGTACATTTTTGTTTTTATGATCAGTATTATTCTGGGAAGTGTTCATTTCAGGGGGGTGTCTGCCTTCCTGGAGGTGGATCTGGTGAGTCCGAAGTAAGTACTGCTGTGGGTATGGTGTCATTGGATTTTTCCATCACAATAGTGAAGGTAGATTTCAGAAAGTCTTGTCTCCCGTCTGTTCTACATTGTATGGCGTTCTGGAATGGTCTTCTGTGGCAGTCAGTAAATATAAATACGTGGCTCGTGTTGAGAAGTTCTTTGTGGATAAAGGTTTTCTTTGGACTGTGGTGGATGCCTGGTGTTTGTCTGATGTCTGCGAGTCTGAGTCGTAGGTCGTTGACGAATGTCCCCTTGTCCTTGCATGTTGAGGCAGTGAAGAAATCGCTCGGGAGCCTAGTAATTTCTGCTGGCAAACATTTGAGTTCGACTCGCACAGCAAATCTAGTAGTACTATCGGGAGAGTATCTACCCTCTCACTACTCGTATCTTGATCTGCACTTGGGTGAAAATAATTTTGTAGTATGTACTTATTCTGAAAATAAAATTCACAATGAATATACAGGAAAGTTATTGCAACCTACCTTATGTATCTAAATAAGAACTTATTACTGGTGTTTATGGAGTTGCTATAAAACTAGTTTGAACTTGTCTCAAATATAAATGGGAGCTCATTTACATACCATATTATTTAATTGAATTCGGTGATAAGAATCCTGGAACAAATGTATTAATAAGTCCCAAGTATGTCTACATTTAATCGTTTTTCTGTGCCATAAGTTTACTCATTAAAAACAATGTTTTGAGTATGTCCAAATGTTTGCAGACAGGCTGGATTTCCTCCCTAGGGAGTTATCTAGTTCTAAATTTGTTGCAACAGAGAGGGAAAACATTTTCGAGAAGGGAATATGGAAGTCTAGGCACTTACAGGGCTTATGCTCTGTCATAGGCTGGTTTAAGTAGGCATTTTACACATTGTAACATTCTCCATTCTGCCTATGTTTTAACATCACATTTCCTCAACTCTTCCATCTGTTTTCTTTTGTGAAGTAAAAGAGCTGAAACTTTTATCATTTGGGTGAGATTTATTCGCCTGAACCAATTCACCTACGACGCAAATTCAGTATTCCCTTCTCAAAAAGGTTTTCCCTCTCAGTTGTAACAAAAATTGTTTATATTGGTGACTACTCTTTGGTGTTTGTAGTTTTCTAGAATAAATAAATGTAATAATTAATGCAGAAAAATATTATAGTAATGTTTATACAAGAATTACATTGGTATACTTATTTGTATCCATCGACAAATTTGTTGTATTCATTTCATGTTCAAAGGGCATATTTTATTTAAAATTCATCAAACTTACTCTGTTAAGATTATGTTCCAGGCATTTTTCTTGGCTCTTTAATATTCATGGAGAACTCCTTATTTTAAATCACACCCATGTGACTTTTAATCTGAAATGTTGTGTGTTATTTCATAAAATGTCAACTTCAAAATAGGTTAGGATTTGGTAAGGTAACCTAATAAAAAGTTTGATAATATCCTTACAAGACAAAATGCGTCACATTTTACACCCTTGTAAATAAAAAAAATAAAAGGATAATAGAATCCAATAAAAGCATTTTACTTTGGATACCTTACGAAATTTTAATATAGAATTCAACCAATTATCTGCAGACACAATAAATAGGTTAGGATTCCTTGGAATCTATTACGTATAAACAATGTTATAATAAATGTTTTGAATTATAAAAATAATATTATGATAGATGCTTAGCTTTTTTCTTGTAGCTTATAAACATTTGCTCTGTTATTTTTATATGATTCTATTGTTATTTACATTTTAGTACATACCTGATATTTCAAGCGTTGTCCCGATATTTCTTCACGAACTTTGTTTCAACTCGACTTTCTAATAGTCTTTGCCCTTCCATTACATAAATCGTCATGATTTTTACAAAATTAATCAATATTTCGTCATTTTCAACATTCCGCACCACGTTTGCACTCATTTTGACAGCTAAACGGTCACCGCTTCGCGAGAAAAACCGTTCGAAAACAGTTCGCACCGCTGTGACGGCCGTCCTGCAAATGGCGGCACCGTTGCTTCGACGTTACGTTCACGGTCAACGCTCTCTAGGAAACCAGCGCCATTGATTTACATAGTCAACGTTTTAATGACGTCATCTGCCGTCCCGTGACGGCCGCTTTGTGACGGTACCGCTGTCTTAGGAAACCATAGCTTTAGTCACCAACACAAAACGCTTTCGTGGTTACTCTCTATGTTACTTTGTATAAACAAAGTGTAAAAAACACACCCAAAGTATCAATATTGTTGTCTTCTGTCGATTTCTAACTGGATAAGAGCTCCAATGCATTAAATCCAACTGTTTTTTTTCACATAAACAAATATATATTTATATAAAAAAAGAAAAATAATTATCATGTTTACAAATAACCGGCAATGTATGGGGAGAAACTTGCCAGAAAATTATATCTAAAAAACGAAAACAAAAAATAAGTAGCACCTCAATAATATACATAAAATGTTACAATGACAGAAGAAGTATGTTAAATAATTGATTGTTTTTTTAATGAATAAAAAATATTTATAAATTTAAACATATACTAATAAAAAATATCAAAGATGTAATATGCCCGGTCATATCGAAATCTATAAACGTGCATGTAAAATTAGGGATTTACCCGGAATTAAAATTTGCAAGAATAACTAATACCTGTAAAGGTATCGAACGTTACCTAGTAACTATAGATCTATAGAAAATTTAACTGTATTAATTGAATATTCAAAAAAATAAATACATAAAAAATTAATGGACTATGTGAAAAATGACACTATGCTTGAATCAACACTCTTTTTTTAAGATAAAAAAGAAATCGGAGCCGTCGTTGCGAATAAAATTAATTAAATGGAAACAAACATGGATGCTGGAATTC
Source organism: Micrasema longulum (assembly GCF_059751315.1). NCBI lineage: Eukaryota > Metazoa > Arthropoda > Insecta > Trichoptera > Brachycentridae > Micrasema > Micrasema longulum. Next base: position 507,774 of record NW_028278950.1, read on the forward strand.
CAATCACAGAAGTAATTTTGGACTTGGACAAAATCTAAAAAAGCTTTTGATACTGTGCATGTTGAGATTATGGTTAAGAAATTTAATAAAATTGGAGCGAAATTTCTTCAATATATTAGACAAAATAATACATATCAGATCGAAAACAATATACTTACATAAACAAAAAAAAGACGATTTCAAGCAGTTGATTTTGGTGAACAACATGGATCGATTTTGGGTTAACTGTTCTATATTTTACGAGTATAATGTAACTACTTATCATTGTACAATTTTACATGAAAAATAATATAAACTGACGACATAGGACTGTTTCAAACTGACGCACTAACAAACAAAGACATAAACAAAGACCTTACTGTGATAACTAAATGGACGAATATAAACATATTAACATTCCGATAAAAAAATCTAATATCATAAATTTTAAATCTCAAAAATAATACTTATTAAATTCAGTAAAATCTAAAATATGTTAATTGCAACATTTATGCGGTACAGGCTACCAAAATGACATAAACAGACTACAAAAACAGTTATGTGTAACTTAACTTTTTATGAAGTTAACTTTTTTACTAGAATCCTGAAAATGTATTCATAAATAAGTCTGATATGATTACTGATATAATTGTAGACAAAGAACGTAAACTTTAAAAGTTTTTAGTAAACATGGACATCAGAAAAATATCATATTCAACTTTCTAAAACGAGACAAGACTAGTAGACACTAATAAATCAGGGATTGAAATTGTACAATAAATCACCAAACAAAACTCAACAAGAGATTTAGACAAAATTAACAAAAGACTTAAAAAATATTATCATTAAAAACGGAATATTAATTTTTGAAAAAGCTTATTTTAAAAAAAAATGTAATCCGTAAGGGTTTATCAATTAATATCAAATGAAAAAATAAAACTTTTATTCCCAAAAAAACCTTTATAGTACTATTTCAGTGTATGTACATATGGACTGTCGTCTAGTTAGTTTACTCTCCGTCTAACGTAGCTCGACCTCTTCTTTTACCCAAGATTTTTAGTTAATTAACTACGAAATTATATTTTATGCATATGTTTTTTACCTTGTGCAATTATGTACACACACGTGCAAACACACACTCCCTTTTTATACATGTTTATATTTACTGTATATTTGTGGACATGTGTTATTGGTTTTATTTTCTATGCTTTATTTACATTCTCTGTATTAATTTTGATATCCTTACTAAATAAAATAAATAAATAAACTACAAAACTAGATTGAATTTCTTTACTGCCATTTTTTAGTGGAACTGCAATTTAGTTATAACAATAATTAAAAATACCTACAAACGAATTCAATGCCAAAATGCCAAAGCAAAATAGAATTTTAAAACCTACCTGTTTTAGTAATATTAATTATTGGTAAAATAGCTCTAATAAACTTCTCCTTGCGGTGCCTTATCATGTCTCCTCAACGTTCGCGATCACTACAGCGAAAATATTTTGGTCCTGCGCTACTTCAAGGCCAGGACAACTACTTGTTGGATGTACTCGCTATAGTGATTCTTGGAAAAAGATGACCAGAGTTGTTACCTTCTTTCGCCTTCTCTGGTGAATTTTTCTGTCGGGGTAACCTTCCCTTAGCTGATTGATTCTGATTTAGAGGCGCCAGAAACTAGCCGTCCATCCTCTCGTTAACTGCTGCGATCACACCGTTATGAGTGTGATCCCATTGCCCAGGGTTTCCGACGTGGACGCTGACGCGTTAACTAGTCAGTAATGTAGCTGGTGGAATGAAACTGGGCATTCGCAGCATTCAATAAAATTAAGCTCTCTTGCAAGATGTGCCTCAATACCCCCTAATTAACTTGTCTTAGTCAAAAAGTTAATTTTTTTGAACTTCATTAGCGAAATCATTCAAAAGATCTCGCTTGTTTACACATCATTGATTTAAATTCAAACCATCAGTCGTAACACCTTTACCACACAGATAAAATACTTTTTACCTGTAAACGCTCGAATATCGATAATCCTGAATTTGAAAAAAATTCTACCTCATCTCTGTAGGAATATTGATAAAAAAATATATACCTACTTCCCCTCGGGAGAAATCCAGATTTGTGTATGTACAAAAATACACATACCAAAAAATAATGTTGTGTAATAAGATCTGGTCAAAATATAAGTATAAATAAATTGCAGAATCATCTGCAGGCGATTACTAGTACTTAATTTAACTCGGAAGAGTCTTAAATACATAAAATAAAGTAATATGCTAATTAAAAATACTTAACTTCAATATCAATACATAGATGGTGCTCCAACACGCTAGTGAAAGCTTTCTCATTTAATAAGATATATACAAGAATCAAAATGATACCATTGTCGATATTCGCTAATAAGCGGAATGGGGAATGTTGTACGTAAAGTGGCCACTCAACCCAGCCAATGACAGGTCATAAGCCCTGTAAACGCTCGAATATCGATAATCCTGAATTTGAAAAAAATTCTACCTCATCTCTGTAGGAATATTGATAAAAAAAATAAAAAAAAACTTTTTCCCTAAGAATTACACTGAATAAAAAATATATCACTCGAAGTTTTCAAAGAACTACTTTTTTATCATGTAATCAGTAATTAAAGCTGTTGGCTTTATCGTTTTAAAGTTTCCTGAAACCAGCGCTGAAAGGAAACTTACTCGAAACCTGAAATTAATTATGAAAATTACTCCATTTTAATTGTTGTTAAAGGCGAATATATACAGGTTTGGCTACTTACATATCTGCTTTTAGTAGAGACAACAAAAAGATAGGGATATCATCCAACGTGAAAGTGTTGCGGATTTTCTATTTATCATGAGCCAGTAGACAGAAGTGTATTGGGTTTTCGCGATTGAGGCGTATTTCGCGAACAAGAATTCAACCAATTCGGCAAAGCAACGTTTTTGCTTTCAGTCGATCTCCGAAGATTAGGTGGTGGCCGTCAAACCAGTTGATATGGACGTGGGTGCAAAAATTTTGAATGTTAAAATCAGTCGGAAAAAAACCTCAACCCAAACCTTCATGTTTTGAGTCCGGAAAACGTTAACCATGTGAGAGACAACATTTTGCAAAATCCTCTGAAATCTTAATTACTCTTAAAATTTAAAAAAAAAAATTGAAAAATTATCTTTGCAAGCTACACATTATCTATCAGTTTGTAGAAAACGGGCGCATATGAAGGAAACTAGCTAGGATGATTTTGAAAAAAAAATATATCCCTTTATACGTTTAAACAACATTTTTTTAAATGAGACAGAATATACACTGTTGGTAAGGCACTTATAAAAAATAATATAATTGGATTTTTAAAAATATGTATCAGAGGATACAATGTGATGTGTTTTATCTTGTTAGGACAGGGGGGGGGTTAGTAATTAAAAATCATTCAAGGTATACATAGTTCATTTTATAAATACATTTTGGGTATATTGGGAAAGCTTCCACCATTTAAATATTATTTTAAGCGGTAAGGTTTTAAAATTAAACATGAATTATAGTTATAAGATGTTAAAATTAATTGTCTTTACCACAACACTCAGACCCATTGAGAAAAAAAAATTCTTGGATTTATTTCTTGCAACTGGCGGGAATCGAATCTGCGACGGTAGTTTCACAGTTAAATGTCTTACCAACTGTACCACGGCACCTGTCGTTATTACATAAACATACATTTCAAAAAACATTTTTACACTACGATAAATAGTTCGTAAATCTATGCAATGTCACGCAGCAGTCTCCTGCAATGGTACATTCCTTTAGACAAAATCCGAAGTTGTATACTTATCCTGAGAATTGTTTTCGTTTTGAAGAACTTAACATGTTCATCCAGGGCATTGTACACTCTTGGAGCCATAAAAGAGAAATTCTTCTGAGCAAAAGCCGTACATGTTTTTGGGAACTGAGGTTTTTTGTGGTATTATGTTCGTTAATTTACTTTTTGTTACGTTATTTAAGTTTTGATAAACAATTGACTAAACATCGTTATTTCAATACCTCGTGGTAAATAGGACACTATATAAGCACTTTGATTGCAACGTATCTGGATTGTTATTTTTACATTGATCATAACCTGATCAGTCCTACTCTGGCAGAAATCAAACCCAGGACCTCAAGCTAACGTAGACTAACGCGCTGACTGCTACATTACGAGACACACTTATACTAATTCGATTGAATTTTTCAGGATTTTCCCCTGAGTAGACGTCTAATCTAAAACACTCACCCAGGGTTCATTTCCACTCACATAACTGTATTTTTATTTGCCTGAACACAAAAATATGACATTTGAGAAGTACCGAGGGTAGTGTCGTAAACTCCGAATCGGTAGGTTTTAGGTTCAAATCTCACTTAACCACAACTTGTTTCTCAATTTCTAACTCAATTAGCAACTATATTATTGTTATCAAAAACATTTTTCACTTTGTGGTATGACATTTTACACTTATTTGTTTATAAATTTGTATAAACCACTTTCATTATCTTTTTTTTTTATTACACTTCGACCGGTTTCGAGGTTACCACCTCATCGTCAGAATTTTAACTGTTATTAAAAAAAAAAAAAAATTAAGTGGTTTATACAAATTTAAATTTTTACAAATTTAATAAGGAATATTTATTTAATATGCAATATAACATTTTATTTTATGTTTATATTTATGTTTATTGTTACATTTGTGTTTATTGTTATATGTTTGTTTATATTTATCATTATGTTTGTGTTTATATGGTAGAATTGGCTCTAAATTTTATAGCCATTTTACTGGAATAAAAATAAAAATAAAAAAATATATAAAAAATGAATTACTATAAAACAAAAACGTACCTTATAATCTTAAACATAAAACTTTCTTTTCTTGTTCTTATTTGACACAAACATATTATACTTTTCCATGTATTATAAAAGCGAACATTCATAAACATTTCTTGAATACCCACGAACAGGCTATGCCTTTGTGGAATATTTTGTTTACTATTTTTACTGTCAATATGTATATCATTGCGATGTAATTATCCTATATTTTTTTTAAACTCTGTTTTACTTCTTATGTATATTGTAAAAAAAACTTTACAAAATATATAATAAATAAATAAAATAAAAACATAAAAATAAAAATATTTATTTTCAATTGAAAGTTTATAAGCTCTATAAATTATTTTCTAAATAAAGTTTCTAAAGAGTTAATGTACCATCATCTGCTCGTTTTGTTTTATTCTAAAGAGTGATATAAAAATGCAGGAGTTGATCAAAGTTAATTAATTTAATCAAGGCACTTCTCTTGCTAGAGTTTCAGTAATTTATTTTAGAACTGTGCACTTTACTGAAGTATACAGAACCTTCAAGCGAACTACTCGCCAACTGCACTTATGCAACGTCCTTCTGGTAAACGAAGAGACGGGTACTCTCGACATGTAAGTAAGAGTGATAGCCAGGTTGTGTATTGCTGTCTACACTTTCTGACACCAATTTTTCGTGTGCACAACGTAGGTACAAGCCCCTGGCTTCACTGACGTGACGCAATGAATGTATATTTTTGCACTGAGCGAATCAGGGAAGAATACATTTTATTAACAGAGAGTATACATTTTATTCAAAAACGTTATCTTTTTTATTATTTGATTTATTTATCTGCACTTTAAAGATAAACCCCGGGAGTGAGAATATTGAACAAATGTTCAGGAAATAAGATTTTGATATTTTGCGGTTTTCAAAACACCATTACTTTTTAACCAACTCAGATAATTTCAATCTTTAAAAAATTTTCGATTTGGAATAATAATAACTTTGATAATTAGTACATTTTGACATTGTACTAATGTTTTTTGCATTAAAACAAATTGGACTTCACATTATTTAAAACTTTAAAACGCATTTTTATGGCGATATGAGAAAGTTTTTTGAATACGTCTTTCTATTAAATCTAATTTATTAGTATCTTAAAGTTTAATTTCAGTGAAAATAACATTTCAAACATGAAGTCTCTCTTTGGCATAAGTGTAGCAGTTTTTGTTATTTTTCTCAAAAACACCAAACCGAGAGTTTGCTATATTTGCTTTCAATGTCCACATTTCATTTCATTCCGAGTTTGCGAAAGCTGCCAAATGTAAACGGTAAAAACCGAAAATTTTCACTTATTTTTGTTGATTGCTTATTACGTATTGATTGATTAATTAATGTATTTACGGACATTGTCCATTTATACAATTTAAAGATATGTTTTTTTATTTTTTATTATTTAAACAATAGATTAATTGAGTGATAAAAGTATAGATACAATTATTTTTTTTGGTAGTTCATCTCAACTGCCTCCCTAGGGATAGCTTCCCCGTTCTAAGGCAGTAAATAGTGTATTTAATAATACAATATGAAAAAATAATAACAATTTTATTATTATGTGTGCCCTACTTTCAGATTTAAAAATAAATAATATATCAACGTTGAACATCTTAATAATACCTAAATCAAATCCTTAGTCATTACCAGTAAAACTAGAAATCAGCTTACGTCCTTCTACATCGGACAGCAATTTCTCTGACTCCCTCCGACCAATACAGATTAAAAATGCAGTCAACGCCTTCCTTAGCCTAGCAATCCCACCACACTTCCATAAATCTGGAATAAGGTTGTATATCCTCGGGCCTATATAGTATTGCTGCCTTTGAGCCAAAAAAATACTAACTCCTGTCTGTAGAATCAGATTCTTATTGGAGTGTCTAGTATTAACAAGATAAGATCAGGGTCCTAATTATAATAAGAAGCCAACATTTATCTTCAATTTTATGTACAAAGTAAAATTAAGTTTTCGGTATGAAAATCAGAGTATGCATGCATGTTTTCTTCTTAACGTGTTTAATTATAGGTTACTAACAAAGATATTTGAAAAGTTCATATAAATATACTTGTTTTTGTACACAAATATCGGTTTTTCTTTATAGACAGTCGAAGAAAACTCTGTCAACTTCCCATTGTAATCGGGGCCCTGGACTATTTATTTACGTATACTCTAAAAACACAACAAAAACCAAAACATCACGCCGTTTCCCCGTTAGGGTAAGCAAAAAGGATAGAATGTCATATTACTCTGTCTTTGCATACATATTTCGCTTTCTCTACATTTATATATGTATATTCTCATACACACGCGCCAATTATTCTGACTTTTAACATATCCATATTCAAGAATTTGTTGGATTTGGTCATGCCACATTTTTCTCTCTTTCTCTATTCCTGCATCGATCAACATTTGCATTGTAAGAATTTTTAGCCGTTCTTTCACTGTCCATTTGCTCTACATGTCCAAATCAACGCTGAGCTCGATTCTTAATGTTGTCAATAGTGCTTATCTCAGCCTTTTATAATTCACGGATCTACATTTGTGCATCTATTGTACATAGTTTTACTATACATTCGCCTGAGAGATTGTATTTCGACAATATTCAGCCTACTTGCATTCCTGTTTTTTCAAGTGCATACACCCGTATATCAGAGTCGGGACCAGGACTCCATTGTGAACAGCTAATTTTGCCTCTTGCGACAAACACTTATTTGCCAAGGTCGATTATAGTGCACTATTCACTCTGTTCCCGGCACTCACCCTCCTTTTAATATCTTTCTCAGTCATCCCACCCCTAGTAAACACACTTGCCAGATACACGCATTCCTCAACCTATTTTAGTATACCTCAACTATAGACGAAAGAATAGTCAACAAGTATATATGGTTCAAATGAACGGTATCGTGAGACGAGGGCGACCAAAGAAGACGTGACATGATCAGATAAACCAAAATCTTAAGTCTGTTCATGTCAAACGCAGACAGAACCGAAGGGCATGTATGACAAAATGTATGAATGTGGAAGAAGCTAGGAATATATGCCAGGATAGACGTGTGTGACTGTCCAATATCTCTGCCTACCCCTACGGAAATGGCGTGATGGTAGCAGTATTAGTAATTTTAGTATAATCACATTCACAGTGATTTCACATTTAGTCATATTTTCATTTCTTTCAAAAACCATCACATAAAATGAAGTTGTTCGATGGTATTGAGAGATTTTAGAAATACACAAATATAAGAGTTAAAATTCTGTGCTTTTTGTTATTTTTCTGAAGTTTTTTTCAGCGCTTTAAATGACGGAATGTATGATTTTTTAAATAATTTTTCCATTTATAAGCATCTCAATACGCAAGTTTTAAATTTGTAATCGGAAAACCATTATTTTCAACTCAGCAGTGGCCCAATGAATATGTTTCTTATCCTAGTATTTCTATATGGCGGTGAAAAAATACTTCCTGGATCCCGTTCCTTGTTTTGTCACCAACAGTAGGTTACAATCCTATGCAGTTTTTAAATATATTTTAATGTTTAAGATTGATAAATATAACGAAACATAAAAACAGGTAGGTACTGAGTTGATCTCGATTATTGGAACAGCCTTTTATAATCGATTTTGATGATCATTTTTGCCGACTATTTAATTTAATGAACAAGTCCAGCATGTTAAAGATTTAACCATTTCTCTCTCAATTATCTTAAGCCCAGCCATTTTACTGGAAACGTCTTTAGCATATAAAATGCAAATTTAGTATTCATCGATTCAAAATCTTCACTGCTCGATTTGCAAGCTCCTGAAAGGAATAACAAATTTCGACTGCAAGAATTTTTCAGCTTTCAGCAACCGGAAAACTAATGAACTTATACGAAACCCAAGTAATAGTAGAGTAAATGGTTTCCTAAAATAAGCTCCTTCCTGAAAGGTTTCATGAGAACTTGAACTAGAGCTTTGATCGAACTTTTGGAGCTATAGTACTTAGCAAAACCATTATTTTTGATACTAGGGATAACTTTCATCGCACATGTGATTGCTTTCAGCAAAATAAAATAAAAAGAACAAAATACATAAATTTTTACTTGTATTTGTTTCAACGATTTGTAAAAAATACACAAATATATCAAGAAAAACAAAACAAGTGAAGGGTTTATGAAAGTTTAGTCATTTTAGGGGCAGGTAATTTGGTTACAGAATTAATTTAACAAGTAAAATTATTGTTTTATTCGAAAAAAATTCTGAATTGATGTACTTTTTTTTGGAATGCCAAATTTTTTAAGGCAGTGTTTGGATTCCACTCCGTAGAGAGTTGTCAAAATTAAGATTTTTCAACAGAGATGAAAAACCTCTTGGAAAAGTTAATGAAAGTCTAGACATTTACAGAGCTAATGACCTGTCGTTGGCTGGTTCAAATGGTCACTTTACACACTGTGTAACACTCACTTTTCTACTAATGTTTTAAAATCCACATTTCTTACAACTTTCCATTTATTCATTGTTTAAATTTAAGAGTTAAAACCACTTTTGATACGGGTGAGATTCATTTGACGCTAGATAGTTCGAGAAAATGATCATTGATTAATAAGAACCGAGAGTATATTTTTTTAATGTAGGAGAGTTTTGTTCTACATACAGATCCTTAAAAAATTATAAGTTTAATCCGCTTACAAGCAATCTTCTCATATAAAAAAGTATTTTCACACTCACTGGGAATCAGACCCAAAACCTCGATGCATTAAACCCATGTCTTTGACACTGTTCTAATGGCACGAGTGGTCAAGAATTCAAAATAGGATTTGACAAGCATTTAGTAAACTCATTGCCATTAGGAAATAAGCTTTCTGGCGTATTACACCACAGCTTGTTCGAAACACTGGAAGGCTTTCAGATTATTCTAATTCAACCGGAAGTCAAATCCCACGCTTCCGACACATCCTCTTCATTTTACCGGATGTTGTAGACTTGTGAAACTCTGTCATTTCCTGTGTTGGTTGCTCTTAATAGACTATTTGTCGAAGTGAAGATTTTATCTTGCTAATGTACTTTGATAAGAAAACATCACTAATTTTCACAAACTTATAAATAACAAATGATTTATTACATGTATACAAAACCATAATTACACTGGACAACACTTTCTCCACATTATTTTGTAAAAATCATAACTTAATGCGTGGGACAATTATTTAACTGAACGCTTTTTTTTAAAAGGTTTTTTTGTTTCGGTATTTACTTTATAAAATAACATTTTTACCCCCTTGAAAGTTATCAGGATCGATAAACATATTTTGAAATAGAGTTGGAGAATAAGAAGATAATGTAGAAATCTAAGTATTCACAGTGATCTCGAAATGACGTTGGCTGGTTTTAGTGATCCTTTTACACACTGTGTAACTTCCATCATTCTGTTTATTAATATTCGAACATAAAATTCTTCAATTTCTCTTTCAAATAATCAAGAATTAAAGTATTCAAACAGTATGACTAAATCGTTAACTTTTAATATACTCTGGTAACTTGAGGTTACCTCAGGTTGACCTTAGGTAATCTGAAGCTAGGAAATGATCACCTGAGTCACTGTATTTTTTTTGATTAATTTTTTTTTTTTTTTACATTTTTTTTTGCACCACCCAGGGCTTAAGAAAAATCTCATTTTAATTTTTGTGTTCTCACCGGAAATCGAACCCGGAACCTTCCGTGCGAGAATCAAGCGTCTTGACCACTACACCGCGGAGGCCGCCGTGTATTGTGTGTGTTTATATGTGTATCTTGCTTATAAATCCAATTACGTTTCATATTTTTCTCTCAACAAAATGTTTTATTTGTATTTAATATTTGGCCCTTTTCAGAGATTAAAATGAACAAAACATTTCAATCAAAATTATCTGATATACCTAAATATGTGATATAATGTTTTTCTTATGTGTTAAGTTTTACCTCAAGATTATAAAAAAATGGTGGTAATATTCGTAGCAGTTGCCAATATATTGGTGAATTAAAAGCAGCCTCCAACGCCGATAATGGGCGGGATAATCTATTTTGAGATATTTGTGTATCAAATAATTGAATGTGTATTTATCCCTGTTTTATATTTGAACACACATTGTCTTAAACCACGTAGCAACTTTGTACTAGCAAGTTTCGACCTTGCGAGTTGTTTTATGCACTTCATTTATTTATTTATTTATTTACTTAAGTTAGTTAATATTACATTGTATATTAACTAATATATTTACAATTATAACAAATACTTATTAAATATTTCTTACATAACTACATTATTACAATAAACATAACACTTTTTTTTTAAATCCGTAAGTTTTCTTTCATTCTTCATACTTTCAGGCATCTCATCATACAGTTTTAACCCTTTATACATTAAGCTATTTTGTGATTTTGTTTTTTTCTTAAGTGGTAGTCTTATCCTATTTCTATTTCTTGTCCTATATTTATGTACATTTCTATTTAATATAATTTCACTTATAAAATACTTTGGGATGAGATTATTAAACACTTTATATATAAATACAAATACATTATACAATAGTCTTTTCTTTATTCCTATCCAGTTCAATTGTTTTCTCATTTTTTCAACACTATTATATTTGCTTTTTTTCAGTATAATTCTCATATAACAAGTTTCCATTAAAATATCATAATACTTTGGAAGTAGTATTATATTTTAATACTTGAATGAACAAATTACGAAACTTTGCATATTACAGAAATATTTTAAAGCCAGGCCATCATATTTCTCAATTACAGGAGTTTTGTAATTAACATTTCATAAATGAATGGCAATGATCGTTAAAACGAAGGCATGGGGTATTTTAGACAGGCGAAAAAGGAGGTTGTATTAGGCACTCGAACACTTCTTCTAGAAGCTAAATATTTTTGAACCTTTGCCTTTCATATCGCTTTTGAACTTTTTAATTTCTTGAAAAAATTAATCATGGTTAGGCATACTGCGACAATTTAAAAAATCGCGTAATTCTGAAATTGAAACAATAAGAAGCTTAAACTTAATATTTATTTATTTTATAAAGTTTTTGCATAATATAAGGATACATATTTAATAACAGGGAAGTTTTATAAAACTAGTGAATAGAAAATTAAAATGGAGCGTTCTCTGTTTAGAACAGTTTCTATCTAACATGGCTCACATTGTTATAAGATGGAGATTTACTTAAATATTTTGTATATGTCATATTTATTTGGGGTTTTACCTGAGGTGGGCTAGACTTTAAAATGATTTCGATCATCCTACACTACGTATGTATTATGTATTTTAAGATATTGACAATAAGATTAGAATAATTTCAATAAAAATATTTTATCCCGGTACATGTTTTTTTAACATAAGACCCAGCGCTCGTTACCAACTGCAATAAATAGGACCCATCAGGATAATTCTAAAGAGTCCAAAATCGATATGTTTATTTATTCATTAAAAATTCACTCGGTTAAATATAAATGAACTTTCAAATGCTTTTTAGGCTATGTCCGTGTCAAGTCATAATAATTAACAATAAAAAATACCTACTAAAATTGATTAGATTGAATTATAATGATATGTGATGCAATAGAATAAAAATCCAGAAAAACGAGGTAAAAGTAATAATTGTTTGTTTTTATTATCACAATTTCAAAGAAATCAATGCAAAAAAAAACAAATATAAATATAAAAATATAAACAAATTTAGAATCATGAATAATTAAATACACAAAATTATAGTATTTTTTTTTTAATAATATAATAATAAATCTTTAATAACCATAATATACAATGTGATTTATTGCCTCTAGCAATTTCTCACAGTCTGAGCAAAAATACAATAATAATGAAAAATAATTAAAAATAATTTTTAAAAAAATAAACAAATAAATAAAAAAAATGAGAAAACACAAACATTCAACATATTTAAATATATATTATGGTGTCTATTGCTTATATTTATAACATTTTATTTTTATTTTATTTAATAGCATAATTATACGAGTACATTTTTACAATTTAAAAAAAATTTCACTTGTTATATTTTTACTAAAACTAAAATCCCACCAAGCCACTTTTTGTAGCTTGTTGGTGAAGATAATATTTATACTGACTTAATAATATTATTAACATTAATAAAAACAATGAATAACAGATAAAAATTAACAGCCGGAAAGATCAGAATAAACATGTTTATACAAATAATAATATATAAATTTATTTTTTAAATACAAGAAAATATATGAAAAATTAAAATATTTACACCTAAGCTACTATTTATATATAAACTCTTGATCAAGTAGCCACTCTCTTATTTTGCTCTTGTTACAATGTGAGTTAAATTTAAGTTCTTTTGGTAATAAATTAAAAATTCTAGGTACCAAATATTTGAGAGTTCTATTTCCATATTTATGACATACTTTTGATACTACCAAGCCATCATTAGACGTGAAGCGTGTATTATATTTATGTTTGAGAGGAAACTTGAATGTATTACTATTAAATTGTCCCAAAATGATGCAATTAAATCAATAAAAGAATAATAAAATATATTAGTATTGAAAAAAAAAGGAGTACTCGTATCATTGAAATCAATAGAAGAAGAATATTTACATAAAAACAAAATTGAAATGATAATTGAGATATGGTTTCTAGAAACTCACTCTATACAATAGTTAGAAAAAGGAGAAACTGGAGTAATAAATAATATGCCAAATAAAAGTAAGTACTAAATTAAATAATACACAATGCAAAAACATAAAAATATGAAGATTCAAAAAAAGCAAATAAAAGTGAAAGTATGCAATGAAAGCAGATTTGTCAATTTTTGCTAATTGCTAATCTCAAACTTAAAAAAAATTGACAACCTCGTCCAGTTTACTAGTAGAAACAGATAAAAAATAACTTTAATGCTTCGCCTGAAAAAAAAAAGGAAACGTATTTTTATGTTAGCCACTGATATCCAATATAAAAATTGCATATTTCTGTTACACTTAATTTAACAAAAAAACTGGCATGGGTCTCTTTCGTGTCGGGCCTGGGTGAATTTTGAATAAGCCGTGACCCTTCTTCTCAAGTACTTAAATCCGTTGACACGGTGGCCTTATAATACTAAACTATGAAATACAGCTCTTTTATGCTAGAATTATGACATAAAATTGCTTTTTAGTGTATTTCAAAGCACTTAGTTTAAATTTCTGGGTTAGTAGGGGGCACACATTTTACCTATGTATGTATTTAGTACCAAGTGACCGCTTACCTAATCGTAAACCTCACCGCACGCCCTGATTCCTACATATTACTGTGTAAGTGCCTATACACTAACGTATCAAGGCTCTACTGACATAATGCATTAATACAAGTTCTTAGAAAATCGCATATAAAGCTTTTTGATTATTTTTTTTTCCAAAAAATATTTACTTAATAGTTTTAAATCAAAGTCCTGCTGAGTTGTACACAGACAACTCGTCAGCAGGTGCTTATAAATTGCTTTGATTATGCATACTTAACCTACACTTATAATAATTTTACTTGAAAAAACATTACATGTTTTATTACATTATTAAAAATTAAAAACCATAATTTGAGCATACGCCTGACTTCTGTATTTAACTTAGTATATATTGAATATTATTTGGTAATATGTTAAATATTTTAGGTATACTGTTTTGCAGTGTCTTTTTGCTATATTTATTGCAATGTATAGGAACAGCTACCCCTTTCATCCTAGTAAACCTGGTG